>NC_052951.1:4921084-5056084 GCF_013358895.1 Oreochromis aureus | reverse complement strand
AAAATATAGATATGTACTGATAAATGATCTGAATTATAATATCTAAAAGTCGAATCACATCAAATCGGGACCTTGTGAATCGGAATCAATACCCAGCCCTGTTTCCAGCCATCGTGGAGTGGGACAAACTAAAAACTACCATAAAAATCAAATGCCATCAGTACATATTAAATGGTTCTGGTTCTGATGGCAGACTTAACCTCTTAAAAAGGAGTTCTTCTTTCCCACTGTCACCAACTAATTACTCATAAAAGATTCTCTCATTTTTGGGTTTCTTTCTCTAATGTGGTGTTTATTTTAGAATATAAAGAATCTTGACAACTCTTTCTTGAATATCATTAAGTGTTAACTCTATAAATTCAACAAATTCAATTCAACTGAAAAAAATAATCAAAATAATCTTTGTTATAAAAATAAAATAATAAATAATCCTGGAGACGTAAATATAATTTGTATAAACAAAGGCGGGATTTGCCAGGTGATAGTCAGATCTAGCCAATGTTAAGCAGATTAACGGTCGTTTAAAAAAAAACCCCACAAACACTGTGGTGCACGTGATTCTGGAGCACCAAGACTCACTGTATATCATGCTTATATGATATCAAAGGCCTTGGCAAACCCTGCATGTCTCTTGCTGGATCTTTGCTCTCCCTCCCTTTCTTCCACCTTACACTTGGACGCACACTCATGAACCCACTCAGAGCTGAACAAGCCTGAGGCAATGCTAGGTCCATTTGATTGAAATAGCCATATTTCAAGTCAAGTGGGGGGCCATATTAAAATACTACTTGGCAGGCAAAATCTTCTTACACTGAAGAAGCCCTACAGCTCTCCTGCCCAACCCTAGCCCAACCCCTCCCACTAACAAAAGACTAATAAAAATCTCCCAAGTTTGTGCAAACAAACACAAATGAAGCCAGTCTACTGTAAACTATGACATAGAAACATATTCTCATTTGAGTGCAAATCCTTCCAACATCAGAGAATGGGGAGCGTTCACCTATGTGTGGTTCAGCAGAAGGTTCCCATCCCAATTCTGAGCATGCTGAATCTCTGGCTGTGCTCACCCACCCAGCAACCTTGAGGTTAATCCACTGCAAAACTCCGCTGGCATGTCATGCCATGTGTGTCTGTGTATGTGTGCAAGAGAGCACACGAGTCTTTGTGCCATTTTTTTTTCCATCTACGTGTTTCATCAGTGTAATTCCTGGTGGGATGCACATGACTCCCCAGACCTGGGCAACTTGCAGACCAAACCGTGTGCTGACACTTTAATGCTTTAGGAATTAAACTAACACCGCTGGCTTCCTGGCTCATGAAAGTAATAGGAAGCCATAGCACGGACCAACAGAGGTATTCTTTAAACAGAGAAGCCAGCTGTCCCTGACTTCTGACCTTTCATCTGCAGCCAGGAGTAAGAAAAAAACAATTTCCTGGTGTGGATCAATACAATCACATTATCAAAAAGCTTTAGTTAAGATTTATTTCTACACTGCCATATTCTCCAAGCAGGAATTTTATGATATACAGTGCTAGATCGTGACCTCTAGACGGGGTATGGTCAAGGTGAATGGCTGTTCAATGTTCAGTCTATATCAGATCTATCAACTAAATGAAGCTGTGTACTTGTTTAGTGGTTCATGGTTTCCAAAAGTGTATGTTTGATGATAAAAAAGGATGGCAGATGATTATCTTGGATCGATAGTAAAGGACTTCTCTTAATTTGAAACTGGTACACATGGTTTAGGGAGCATATGAAGTTGAATCCTGAAGCCACACAACGGTTTGTTACAAAAAAAAAAAGAATGCTCCTCTCATGGACATGATGATGAGATAGAGACATGTCATGTCTCCTCAAATTACCACAGCTATTTGTGAAATAGTCAGACTGTTTGACAATATTTAATTCAGCTTGAGTGGAATAAAACGATCAGGCGACGTGGCTCACACGTGATCCGACAGGGTTGTAGAAAAAAAAAAGCTTGCAAGAACAATGTCCCAGCACAAACATACACACACATCTTGGAGAGGGTTTAAAGGCCATTTTCTGCTTCAGTTGGAAATGTGCCATGCCTTTAGCAAGCAAGCAAAAGAGGAGATGAAACAGCATTTTGATGAGAGTCGTTTGGCAAAAACAAGATGGGAAAAACAATTCAGAGGAAAAACATTTGGACCACAAGTTACAAAAAGCAAGAGAAAGGGGAGAAGGATGTGCAAATATGCACTTAATGTGATATGATGTGCAATTCGATGAATATGTCGACAAATATGGGACTTGGTAAGTAAATGTTTGTATACCACTTATGAGACGTATATGTGCCATGTTACGATTTAATGAATAAAATTATTCTGTTTAAAATGTTCCACATACGAAGTTGTGGTGCAGGAATGTGTGTTCATCGATCGCCGAATCGTTTAATCTCCTCTACCCAAACACTTACATTCAGAGAGCATACAAAAGCTTAAATAAGGAGAATTGACGCATTGGTAATGTATGCATATCATTGCTAAGGAGAACTGAAATGACAATCCTCCTCTCTCCATCTGCCCACCCGCCACCAATACCACCCGCCACAGTTCCCAGAGGGTCCCCCATGACAATACAGAGGTGGTTGTACCTCCTGTGTGTGGTCAGCTAATAAAACAATTGTCTGGCCTTGAAAAGAGGATTACTTTAATCTAGCATCCTGCTGCTCTAGGCGCATAACGTGAACCTAGAGCAGCAGAATAAAAGGGTCTCTGAGAGCTATTGAGACACCCATTGTAAAGCAACTGAAGCTCCCCCATCAATCCATAACCCAAGATGCCCTGAGCTGACCCTCAGGTCCAAACAAGGGTACTGTAGTTTATCCATCTGGAAAACCATAAACACTCTTTAACTCGACCTTAAGTGAATTGGGGTGCACAGTCAACTATGAACAATGGATGCCCCTACACAACACTATTAATTATTGACTATTGCGTGGGATCGTGGCAATGAGCCTTATTGTTAGAGCTGAATTCAGCTTTAACAATAAAGCAATTCAAGTGAAACTTTATGAGAAGAATTTAGACTATGGTCAGACCAACAATAGCACCTAACCTTAAAATAAAACTTGCATAAACCCTGCAGTCACTGAAAAGGAAAAAACACTCTTTCTCTTTTCTTTTTTTGTAAAGTTTTGGCATCTGCTTTAAAATCCCTTTCAATTATTCACTTCAGGTTTACTTGGAAATACGCATGTTTAAGCTAGCAAAATCTAGAGAAGTCGAATCACAACAGTTTTCTCAGCAGTGTTGCCTGCACACACATGTACACACAGCCCCGTCTCTTTTATGTGTCCATGTTCTTTCACTGTTAGGTCACTTTTCCTGCCACACAGTTGAAAGCGGAAAGGTGCAAACCAGTCATTGACACATGCAACATAAGCATCTTATGTTGGAGACAAGCCAGTGTCTGTGTCAACTAGGGCTGGGCTATATCATACCGTTCATGATAATACCGGTGTAATTTTGGGCAACGATAGGAAAATGAAATATCGCGATAGAATGTGGGAGAAACACACATGCGCAGTGCCTATGTTTACATACGCACATGGCGGCGACGCAGAATGAGAAGAGCGAAAGTGGATCGTTGAATGAAACAGATGAACCAGAGTTGGTTTGTAAAAATGCTGCAACTTCAGTGGTGTGGAACTGGTTTAGCTTTCGTCCGTCAGATACACAGCAAAGCACTATTTTTGGTAGCACATGCTAGCGGGCTGTCGTTATTACCATGTTGTTTGGAAAATACGGCACACTTAAAATCAATCCTTTGATTTTTCTGAAAATTGACAGTGTCCCTTATAATCCCGCGTGCCTTATGTATGAATTCTGGTTGTGTTTACTGACTTCGAAATGATTTTATGGTGAACACGGCGCTCGAAAATCTGTCAAATGTTTCAGTACGACTTTGCTAAGCTACGAACCCGCACCGCTTGATGGATTGTCGGAGCATTACGGCTATCGTAGGCAGGAGCCTACAGGGTGATCGTACTGTGCTTCAACATAATATTACCGTATTGTGTGTGTATAACCTCTTTTTAAGTTTTGTGGATATTATACATGGTTATGCTGAGGATATGTCGGCCAATTTCCACTGGAAATGCCTTTTGGTTAAACTGTCAGCAAGGAATTTGCACTGTTACATTTTATATAACTTTAATGCACATAAAAACAGCTGCTTGTTTAAGTGAAAATACATTGATGGGGTTTTTACACTAATAAAGTTGTGGAGTTGTAAAGTATTTTGTCTAGTGTCAATTATATCGTCAGTTATATCGTTATTGCAAATTTTCAAATGTATATCGTGATAAATATTTTTGGTCATATCGCCCTGCTCTAGTGTCAACTAACCCCTCGTCAGCTCTCTCTGTCCACTTAAACAACTTATGGCTGTTGCCCAACTGATGCAGCAGCTCTCCCTATTGAAAACACTCAAATGTGTTCACATAGCTGGAGCAGATGGTCCAAACTTGCATCCTGCCATGTGCCCAGCACACTTTTTAGCCTGTTTGTGTGCCATGCCTGATCATAACCCTGCACTAACAGGGAAGGGGTGGCTGTGGTAGGACCGAGGGAGGGAAGAGCAACAGTTCTAATTTTCCACCCTGTCAACAAACTTCAAAAACAGATGGATCTTGGAGCAGAAATCCCTTTAGCTCTGCTTGAATGACTAAAGCCCCTGTTCACTGACCTTTTCTAACACAAATGCATCCTAAGGAGAAATGAATCTTGTGCAAATACACACCAGTAGAAATCAATAAGCATTCTCCACAGCCGTTTGCCCTCATAGCTACCATTTGCACATAGGTCAAATATGCTTAAGTCCCCCTGAAATGCCTCTTTTACCACAAAGAACTGCTGATCTGTATTATTCTGGCATTGAATAATCAAAAAGGAAACTTTTGTGGCTAAATGAAGATGTAAACCAGTAAGGACTGTGACCATGCAGGATCAGAATAACACACCTCACATATCTCACAATGGCACATATCAAACTACGGAAACTTTCCAAAATGAACTAAATTGTGACAAATGGGTGGGAGTAAAGACCAAAGCCTCTTTGACAACAGCCAAATACCTGAGTGCTCCTCGTCAGCACCATAGAGTATGTGTCAAGAGATGTCAGAGAAGGGAACAGTCACGAAACCAGCAACAGGATGCTGGCGGATACACTCAAGTGGGACATTCAGCAAGGCTGATGTTAAAATTCGAGGAATTTATACAGTAAAACATGATTAAATTGCGAGAGAATTGAGAGATTGGTCTTAATAAGACCATGGCAGTCCTTAGGATACAAGTGAAGAACATAAACTCCTTATTTATATGGAGACAGGGAGCAATGATAATTTAACATTTAACAGTAGTGATTTGGGACAGAAAGATATTTTCTGCTAAGAAATCGTCAGAATCATCATATATATACACTTTACCATATTTAACCTAAATTTAGCTCGAGGGGAGCAGTAATGAGAAGCTGTCCAATTACTAGAGAGAGATGACCAGTAATTGGACTGCTGAATCGAGTGACAAATAACAAGGATGACTCTTAAGGCTACTTAAGATGGGCAATACACAATTGAAACGAGAATCCCATCCACCCACTATGATCTAACGATTTTAGGGTTTTCAGTCACCAGGATAGGATGGAACACACTGACTGCACTGCATGGTCCAGCAACTAAATAAAGTCATCCAAAACTAAATCTTCAGTTCTGACAGCCGTTTTCTGCAAATACTCTCCACTGAGCTTTCCTTTCATTAAGATGTGCTCATAAACGACAACAAACTGTTGTTTAATTATGTAATGACATTCCCAATAGCTCTTGGTTCAGTTACAGCAAAGAGTCCTGCAAACTGCTCTATTTTGAGGCTTAATGTCTACTTGGATACTTGTGCCTCTGTTGCTTTAACGAACTCTCTTTTTATCTGCTCTGTTATAATACTCTGATTGCATTTGATTGATTTCTTTTAAAGCAAGCATTGATTGCGTTTGCCTCTCATGCTCACTGTCTGCCATGAATGATGCCTGGAACTCTCCAGGATGTGTACTGCTTCATATTGTTTCTGATGAACTGATGGATTTGTTTTAAGCTATCCCCTCCGTAGCTCTTACCAAACTGCCACTTTCCATGATTCTTGTATTTGTCTTTTTTTTGCCTTGCCGGCTATTCCATGGTTGCATCTCATTATTGCTGTCATTATAGTTGTTGTTCTGCTTTCTCTCTAGCTGTGTTTTATCATGATTCCCCCCTACAGACACTCAGACCGACATTAGCAGCACATTAAAAAACACATAATCTTTATTAATTTCAATGAGGCTTCTCCCCTGGTGCAGTAGGAGTGCTGCTGCAGGGGGCTCAGGCCCAAAAGAGCAGAGCAGTCTGGGTAAAGGTATATCCTAGCTCTATTTTTGCCCTGTGCAGAGCAATATCAGGCAATGCAAAACAATGGCCTGTCAACTACATACAAGCAATAATTACAGGAATACATTCAGCATGTAACCTGAAACCGAGTAAATGATTGGTGCTTTATCACTCTTTCAATCTTTGTGTCTACTAAGCTACCAACTTCCAGATTTGCTTTTCTTTCTATTATTCTGTGCCCTGAAGCAATACATTCACACCACACACCCCTTGTGTAGTTCTGCCAGAGGGCTATTGTTGGCCTCAATGAGCTCAAACAGGAGGTCATTATGCATCCTTTAAGACTGCCAACAATGAATTATATTCTTAACCAAATCACATGACTAATACATATATGCAGACTAGGGGTGCAAAAGTACATGTGTTCATTCCAAATTGTTCACTGTGATGTTTGGATTCCTCCATAAGCCCTGTTAGCCAAACTCTTAGAAGTCTATTTACTTTAGCAACCCAACAACAAAGCAAAATTGTTTTTGCCGTGCACCAGTTGTTGTACATTTTTCACATTTTTCAGGCAAAAATGGCAAACATTATCTGGTTTCAGTTCCACACTGGTGATTTCTTCTGTTTTTTTGTGTGACTGTTGATAACATAAAATAATCCTTCTTTGGATATGTGTAACAGGCACAATCTGATGTTGTTCCTAGACCATCATAATACTGTTTATAAAGGATCAACAGTGCAACTAAGCAGTGACGTTGTCGGAGCATTCAGTTAGCATTAGCCAAGAAGTTAGCTAATGCTTTTAAAACTATCACTAGCAAACCAACATGACTAAAATAAATTTGGGTAACATTACTATGATAATGCAGGAACAACACCAACACATGGGTGTATGTAGTGAGTGGGTGCCATGTTTAGTCAGTTGAACCTTCCAAGCTAGGTCTTCACAGACAGAGAAAACAACCCTTTAGTTGTGCTGATGGGTCAAATGGTTAATTTGAGTTCATCTTGAATATCTTAATGGACAAATGCAACATATTCATGCTACCAATTAGCACAGTGGTTTAGCAGAGGACCTTGTGTATAAGGCAGTGCAGTGCCTGCGATCAGTAGCGCAGAGACACAATGGGGCGTGATTGGACACAACAGTTGGAGCACGGGACCTTTATTGTTGTCTGCATCCCCCATGGCCTCTGTGTAACACTCTTGTTGAAGAGGGGGAGGAGGCTACATCACCTGTTGTCAATGCCCCCCCACCCTCCACAACCACCCCCAACCCCCAGTCTAACCCCTCACCCTTTGGTTTTTGTCTCTCGGAACACACACGCGCGCACACACTGAATGGTCTAATTAATTCATGGTTATCCTCTGGAGAAGTGTTTGGCTAGTGGGTCTGGCTCAACGACCAGCAGACGGTCGGATCATACAGAGGGGGTTAAGCTGACGGCCTCACTCCGACCATCTGATCCCCCCTTTCTAAGATCAGAATAACCACCAGCTCTGTGCTCCGCAAGGCCGAGACCTGCAATCCCATTAGTGAAGGATGGACACACCTCAGAGGTCACACAAATACACACACACACACAAACACAAAGAAGTTATCTTTATCTCTGTTATCTCTGAGCAACTGATAGTTCTGCTGCTGCAGCCAGCGCAACAAATTTGGATCCTTTGCTTTTAGTTAGAGTTGCATTAGTGATGGTACAGTATCACTGTGACTCAAGTCAGCCCTGACTTTGGTGAATAATGGTAAAACACAACACAAATCCTTTCAACAGCTGCTGAAAAGTCTGTAGGTATGGAATTTTTACTCCATCAAACTGCTGTGGATGCAAAAGTGCCCTCCGACAAAAATGTTCTCTGGGATTGGTCATTTGTGATTGACATGAGACCAATCAGATGACAAGGGTCAAATTCTCTGCTAATGAGAAGACTGCTTACTAATTCTATGAGCAACCAACTATGGAGAAGTTACAATCATCACACTTATTTAAGTGCACACACAAATCTACACATAAGATTTCCAGCACAAATTCTTTTACACTCAGATTTTAGATATCAGCATTTTGTCAACAAACCTCTCTTTAAAAGACATCTAAGACATAATGATATGATAACATCAGCTGATTCAAATCACAGTAACAGCTTTAAAAGGCTAACTGAAAAAATCTGAAAGATTATTAACAGTGTAAAAGAAGCTTAAGTCTATTAGTAATACAGCCTCCAGACACAGGCATTTAAGTATTCTTTGGTCCGTGTGGCAAGCCAATGACGAGAGCTGAATGAGGGATGAAATACAATTTCAGAAATGGCTATTATGTGACAAGAAAGTGACTTTTTTGTCAGCATTTATAGTTGGACTGCAAACAGATGTCCAATGGAACAGGAGATCTTGGCCCAGACATCTGCTGATATACTGGAAGGCCTGAAACATTGGCTCTTGCTCAAAAAAACTGAGTCATCAGCTGATAGTCAGTAGGTTTCAAAATTATGCTAGCTTGAAGAGCAAAACCTTCCACCAGCCTTGTTTCATCTTTAATCACTTGAAGATTATGTTGTTATGTTATGTCTTTATTAGAGATGGCACGATACCACTTTTTTATGTCCGATACCGATACCGATATCATAAATTTGGATATCTGCCGATACCGATATGAATCCGATATAGTGTTTTTAATCAATAAAACTGTTTTTTAATATCTTGCTGCATTTTGTATAAGTTCATACTCAAGTTTAAATAAACAACAACACTAAAGCTATTCTGTTATACCTGTATGTAAAAAATACACTGCACCCAAAATATTTCATAGTTCAGGAACACTGATCAATCTAATAAACTTAATCCTCCCTATTCTGGTATTTTAAAGAGTACTTAGCAGAAATATTAAGCAACCTAACTAATAGGGTTGCAAACTCCCAGCAAAAAAAAAATAGGAACCACCCCCACCCTCCACCTCATGATGCTTAATCAATGTAATCAACTTTAATTTGATGCAGGGTGAAAAAAAATGCACAGAAATAAATTATTTTTCAAGAATAATTAAATAGATTCAACATCTTTCTTCAACAGAATTGCAGAATTCACAGATGGTACCTTCTCAAAGAAAAAAGTACTATAGCTTACTAGGGTATATTAGACTTAACAGTTACTATATACAGTAATGGACTTCTATACATTTTAAATCAGATTAAAACTTTGGGTGTAAGATTCAGATAATTATTTATTAAAAGCTAGGCATTTTAAATGAGAATAAGAAAGAAAAGTATGTCTTTGTGCCCCTTTTCCCTGTTCATGCCCTATCGGCCCCCTGGCTACACTTTGCTAGATCCGCCCCTGCACAGTTACCAGCCGTCAGCTACGTGAAAAGGATCCTGGTGTAGAAAGTAATATTAAATACATTCTAACAACAGCTTATCAAGCTTAAACGTGCTGCTGTTGTTCAGCCGCTGGTTTCCTCTTTCTGGTGCAAAGTGGACCAAAAAAACAAAGAAGAGAGACGGACTCGCGATAGAAAAAAGCGATCAGCTGATTCAGTTTTAGATTGAAGTAGCGGCAGGAAGGTGAGGGAGAGAGAGTCAGTCGCTCCATATATCGGTTGTTAAGCTTAACATGGGAACGCTTTACAAACATTCAGAGATGAACTTACACACTTGCTTTACTTCTCTCTGGGATAACTTCCTCGGAGATGAAATGCTGGTTTGGTAGCGAGGCTACAAATACACACAGCAGCTCTATCACGTGAGCACACTGCTCCGACGTGCTACGGTTATGAGCCGAGTTACGCCGTGTCGCAAGTTTTGTGAGGTGTTTTTGATATTTAAAGGATCGGATTACATTTTTTATTTCTCGCCGATATCCGATCCAGTAATTTAGGTCAGTATCGGACCGATACCGATACGTAATATCGGATCGGTCCATCTCTAGTCTTTATACCTTCTTTAAGTGGAAAGCACACAAAGCACACTAAAATGTCATTCAGCACCAACAGCAGCTTTATTTTAATGTTCATTTTCATTCTGGTGTTAACAGCACTGACCTCAGCCTCTGTTTACACTTGACTGGCTGCGGTATGACTACGGGTCAATGGCCACTTAGCCATACATATACAGAGCACATAAATCAGCACGGCTGTCCTCCACTGTTTGTGACACAGCCTCAACAGAACTCATATCACATCCCATATGGCTTCAGACCACCGGGGTTACCAGCAGAGATAGAGATCCGTTCTAGGACGGCACAGGCAGCGTGCAGAGCGAATGCTCTTTTAAGAAAGCCACACCACACCACTTTTCTGTCCTGCTCTCCTAACTCCCCTAAACCTACCAACAGCTTTTCTCATTTTCAGATTCATAAACCTTGAAATCCATTTTTCTGCACAGGGGTCACAGTGATCAAAGCCAGTATGACAGGTGTGTGTACACACACTGCATATGTGTGTGTGTGTGTGTGTGTGTGTGTGTGTGTGTGTGTGTGTGTGAGAGCGAGAGCGAGAGAGCTGGAAAGGGAAAGCAGCATCCAGCTGGTGACAGTGCAGTTCAGCTGTTTCTGGAGAGGATTACAAAGGGTGAGAAAGTTGGCCTGGACTATAGTTACAAAGACTTACACATGTTTACACACACACATGAAATTCACAAAAAAGACAGAGGGAGGCAATTTTATCATGTCTCCACCTGTTCATTCCCTAAAATTCTCAAGACAGCTGCTATCCTGAATCTGTGAAGGTTAACCTCGAAATGACCTTAGAACAACGGGTGTGAGTTGGTTTTGGGGGCAATAAAAGCCTTAGAGTTTACCACAGTCAGCTTTATTTGAAGTTCCTTTGACTCCGCCCCAAGCACGTTGGAAAAAGTGCCATTTCCCCTCGCCGGTTGGTGTGAATATTCATGAGCAATAAAGCCAGGCAGAGTAGCAGGCATAATAAAAATGTCAGAGTTGTAAAGCACTCAAAGTAAAAAGCCGCCAAGAGCTCGGGCAAGTCACTCTGAATGTCAAATCTCCGCCCAGGGGTCTCTGGTCCGTTAGGACTATTGTGCTGACTAGCTTCCAACAGACGTGCCATACAATTTTGTATGCCACATTTTCAGGATCGAAGGATCCTTTTTAGCTCGCAAAATCGGATAGGACTGGGGTGAAAAACACAATTTGGACGGGTATACTAGAGATGGAGGATGTGCTCTTAAAGCAGGGCAGTGCTACATACAGGCTGGGACTACTGCTAAATAACAGCTACACAAACAGCACAAAGTGAAAGAAATTGTGCAGTAATTCTGTTGGTATGACTACTCTCTTTTGTTCCAGCATTTTTTAAAAGCTCTCAAATGTATTATGTAGCAACACATCATCTAATTTTTTTAAAATGTAGAATTACTTTCATCTGCTAGCAACATCACCTGTGAGGTTTAGCTACATCTGCTGATACTTCAAAAGGCTAACTGTTCTTGGATCCAGCATCCATTCATCAAATGTGTCATTAATAAATGAAAACTAAATCTGAGGCAACTAAGTAGAACCATCCTTAATGAGGTATTGAGTGTGTAATTAGCACTGAATAAATGCTTGCAAAAGAACAATGGTCTTTTTACTGCTGTGAAAAAATGATTAAAACAAATTCGTACCTGCAAAAAACTTAGTCAATGTGAAAAGAAAGTTATTTAACTTCTTCTGGATAACTATGCTTATTAAGGGTTCATAAATTCAACTAAAACTTCCTCATTTTAGCTCTCATCATCATTTGTAAAATTCCATTCCAATACCTTGGAGTGATGCTGACCAATAAAATTATTTCTAAGGCACACATAGATATCTTTTTTACTTGGAATACTACTATTTGTATTCACACAACTTCACTAAGTTGTGGTGATTTTTTGCCTTTAATACGTACTTTATTTTAACCCACAGGCTTTTTTTCCCTAAACCTAACCAAGCAGTTTTTTTAGTAGTCAACAGGTAGTCTGTGGGAAAAAACTAATCCTACATGGAAATGCCAAAAGCCATAGTACTTGGCTCCAGACTGAATCAGCCCCCATGTAAAAATGCCCAAATTCACAGCATTAAAAAGATTCTTATGGATTGGTACAAAAATGTTTTTTCTCTCTACAGACACCTCCACCTTTTATAACAACTACACAGTGGGCGAACACATTTGGATACTCCCAAGGTTTAAAGTCTAAAGCGAGCTTTGGTTGTTAGCTGTCTAGGAGGCTTAACTTTAGGTAATTTGAGTCCCTCGTACAGGGAGTGCAGAATTATTAGGCAAATGAGTATTTTGTCCACATCATCCTCTTCATGCATGTTGTCTTACTCCAAGCTGTATAGGCTCAATTACCAATTAAGCATATTAGGTAATGTGCATCTCTGTAATGAGAAGGGGTGTGGTCTAATGACATCAACACCCCATATCAGGTGTGCATAATTATTAGGCAACTTCCTTTCCTTTGGCAAAATGGGTCAAAAGAAGGACTTGACAGGCTCAGAAAAGTCAAAAATAGTGAGATATCTTGCAGAGGGATGCAGCAGTCTTAAAATTGCAAAGCTTCTGAAGCGTGATCATCGAACAATCAAGCGTTTCATTCAAAATAGTCAACAGGGTCGCAAGAAGCGTGTGGAAAAACCAAGGCGCAAAATAACTGCCCATGAACTGAGAAAAGTCAAGCGTGCAGCTGCCAAGATGCCACTTGCCACCAGTTTGGCCATATTTCAGAGCTGCAACATCACTGGAGTGCCCAAAAGCACAAGGTGTGCAATACTCAGAGACATGGCCAAGGTAAGAAAGGCTGAAAGACGACCACCACTGAACAAGACACACAAGCTGAAACGTCAAGACTGGGCCAAGAAATATCTCAAGACTGATTTTTCTAAGGTTTTATGGACTGATGAAATGAGAGTGAGTCTTGATGGGCCAGATGGATGGGCCCGTGGCTGGATTGGTAAAGGGCAGAGAGCTCCAGTCCGACTCAGGCGCCAGCAAGGTGGAGGTGGAGTACTGGTTTGGGCTGGTATCATCAAAGATGAGCTTGTGGGGCCTTTCGGGTTGAGGATGGAGTCAAGCTCAACTCCCAGTCCTACTGCCAGTTTCTGGAAGACACCTTCTTCAAGCAGTGGTACAGGAAGAAGTCTGCATCCTTCAAGAAAAACATGATTTTCATGCAGGACAATGCTCCATCACACGCGTCCAAGTACTCCACAGCGTGGCTGGCAAGAAAGGGTATAAAAGAAGAAAAACTAATGACATGGCCTCCTTGTTCACCTGATCTGAACCCCATTGAGAACCTGTGGTCCATCATCAAATGTGAGATTTACAAGGAGGGAAAACAGTACACCTCTCTGAACAGTGTCTGGGAGGCTGTGGTTGCTGCTGCACGCAATGTTGATGGTGAACAGATCAAAACACTGACAGAATCCATGGATGGCAGGCTTTTGAGTGTCCTTGCAAAGAAAGGTGGCTATATTGGTCGCTGATTTGTTTTTGTTTTGTTTTGAATGTCAGAAATGTATATTTGTGAATGTGGAGATGTTATATTGGTTTCACTGGTAAAAATAAATAATTGAAATGGGTATATATTTGTTTTTGTTAAGTTGCCTAATAATTATGCACAGTAATAGTCACCTGCACACACAGATATCCCCTAAAATAGCTCAAACTAAAAACAAACTAAAAACTACTTCCAAAAACATTCAGCTTTGATATTAATGAGTTTTTTGGGTTCATTGAGAACATGGTTGTTGTTCAATAATAAAATTATTCCTCAAAAATACAACTTGCCTAATAATTCTGCACTCCCTGTATGTACCTCTCTGGCATGCTTGTGGTGTTGGTGCTTTCTGGGGCTATTGTAATGGAATTACTTGAAAAATATTGTGGCTCGTTATAAGGTATAATCTCAGCCTCCGTCTCTAAATGTCATTGTTGTCAATCTTTATGAGCGGTGCAAGGAACGGCTCATATATATTTCATGAGTCACTGGTGATCGACCTGTTCTGCTGTTTAGGCACGAGGATGTGCTGTGAGGTGTGGGAATTATGGGAGCTAGTGCAAATAATATGTGTTAAACATTGCAGACTGAATCGGAGCTGACGACAGCAGATGTTCTCTGTCACTGAGGAACCGATAAACATTTTAGAGCCATCTTTTTAAGCCTGAACAGGTCTTTCATCTTCAAAAGAAGATTTCTGGTGAAGTATCCATAACTTCCAAGCTTCAGCTAAGCTGAGGGAGTGTTGCTTCAATTCTACATGAAAGAACCTCTGGTAGTAACAGATCTACTTTTTTGCTCCTGTCACTTTTGGTGTATACATAAAGAACATTAAAAGACTAACATGTGATATAAATCTTTTCAAAATAAAGCAGTTCCAGGCATGTTTGTCAGCGCTGGAAAATTCTGCCAGTTTATCCATACTGCAGCACACTGGCTGTCATCACCCTGCTTGCTTCTCAGCTTACAGCAGATGGTCCGTGAGGGGTTAAACCTCCTGAACCTTCCACCCTTCCCGCTGTGTTGGCTTTCACCTCAGTACCAAATATACACACCAATACACAATGCAGCTCTCTCTCAGTTTGCCCTCAGTGCTTCCAAGTCACCGGCTGGGGAGCAAAGTGACACCATGCCACAAAGTGCCATCTTGCGCCTTTTTGGTGCCATGCTGAGCCCCCCAGGCAGCTCCAGGCAGGCTTATGTGCCTCTGGCCTCATCTCAGGCCCGATTGGTGCCGTGCAGAGGGGCCTGGAAGGAGCTGGCACTGGCCTGGCTTTGGCTTTGGCAACTGTTTGTTCTATACAATCTCCCTCTCTGTCTCTCTCTGGGGGCGATACTCCAAAAGCGTGTCTGTGTGCTGGCATGAAGACACAAGTAAAAATACATCGGTTTTCCCTCTACCAACATGGATTAGGGATGCTTATCTGTGAAAGCAACCGCTGTGAGCCAAGTTATGTCCGTGTGCATGTGTGTGTTTGCAGGCAGCTGTGCACAATGTCACCTCATGACACCACAGTATTAATGGAGGAAGCTGGATATACAGAAACAGGACTGATCAGCTAGTGGCACTGCAGGCTGAAATCACACTGGTGTTAAAGATAAACCCTTGTGACCCTCCACCACCTCACAGAGATTGAGTGTTAGATTTTGTTGATGTGGGCCTACAAAGAAGATTAAACTCTCTGGTAACCTTTAACAGCTGTCAGATATATGGCAAGGGTGCTGGAAACCATAACTTTTGGTTAAGCGCTATGCTAATGTGATGAATGAAGAAAAGCAGGAGGAGCATCTTTGCATGTCTTAAGAAGAACTTAAAACTAGCACAGCACGAAGAAAGAGTTGAGGAGAACATTGGGAATTATTCATGTGGAGCGAGAAATGTACGGCCTCTGTCGCTGATTCATTTCTTTCCTCTTTTTGAAAAGCGAAAAGTGATTCACAACACCTCCACCTACTCTACCTGTCCAGGTTTCCACATACAGCTTACACTTCAAAAAACACCCCGCAGCTGATGTTGATACTGAAACAGAGCGAGACCAAAGTGAAAGGTAATTCTTCACGCTACTTGACGAACGCTTTAGTCGGGGTGACGGACACACTGTGCAGATCCCAGCTGCTTATTGAGGATGGAGAATGATTCATGGGCCGTTCTTCTGTTGAGGCGGACGGGCGAATTCAGTCTTATTATTACCTTTGTGGGGAGAGCATTTCAGGAAAATATGACACCTGGCTACAAAGTGTTGCACAAGAAGCTAGGGCTTTGCTAGTTTTTAGTGGGGATCAGGGTTTGTTTGACCATATTCAGCTGGTTTCCGTTAGTGGAACAAGAGATGGTTATAGTTTTAAAGGGAGGCCGATACTAGGAGAAGCCTGAGTGAGGGGATTAGAGGAAATGTCAATCTGCAACAGCTGCTGGAGGCAAGTTTGTCTAAATGAGCAGATTAAGAAAGATATCAGAGGAGCTGTAGAGCCTGGCTATCACTGTCACTACCAATGATTCTGCTCATTATAGATGTCATCTGACAAGTCATATTATATGTCTACACAGAGAGAGCAACAAACTAGTCCCCAACTATGTTTGTATTATAAACTGACAGGATTTCTTGAAATTACCTGCTGCCGCTGTCAAAATAAACTTTGACTTTATAATGATTTTCTAAAACTAAAGATAATAAGCGAATCTAGCAGCAAAGATTTAATTGGCTCTGCCCAATCTCACTGTTCACAGGAAGCATGGTTACGGGGAAAAAAATCAAGAGGTGTTTGTTGGAAACCCATCTGACAGGAGATTGTTGTATTTTAAGGATCGAACATCTGCTAGTGAGAAGCTGCCAACTAACAGTGGCCTTTGGTCCCCTCCCTGCGAGACAGTTTTTCAGCTTTCCTGTCCAGTGGCGACAACTGTTATCTCTGTTGTCGGAGCTAGCTGTCATCTATCTACATTAACAGGCCTGGTCACAGAGGCCTGGGCAGTGGAGGCTGGAGAGAAGGGTGAGTGGGGCTCTGGGTAAAGCTGCCAGGAGATCTGACACCAAGGTCAGGGGTGGTGTCTTAAGTTAACTCAGCCAAGTGAAAGCGATGATAAGAGAGCAGAGTGTTTTGAAGCTTCCTCTGCAAACCTCTGCTTTTAAAACGCAGCTAATGTTATTATTCTGTGAGTTTTATCTGTGATTTCATTCATTTTTACTGAAACTACATGATATTTGACACTTGTTATGAGGACTGCTTTTCTCAATACACACTATATTCTTTTGTTTCTTGTTGCCTCTGCTGCTTAGTTTTTTGCCGAACCAGCAAAGCCCCTCTGCTGTGGAACCAGCTCCCAGTTTGGATTCGAGAGAGAGGGCATTCCCTACTTTTAAGTTAGACTTTAAAGGGCTGGAACCTGTGATCCAATAGGCTCAGGCAGCTGGGTGACTTCTCGTGATGCACTCTTTTTTTCTGTCTTCCCTCACCTCCCAGCTAACAGATCACAACAGATGGTTGCCCCTCCCTGAGCCTGGTTTTGTCTGTTAATGCCGAGTTCGTCCTTCCCACCATCGCCCAGTGCTGCTCATAAGGAACCATCCTTTCTCTTGTGCTATAGGCTCTTTAATTTATAAAACACTGAAATCAGTGTTGCTGTGAACCCACGCTAAAACACACATATACGCCAACACACACTAACACAAGCGCCACACACCAACACACACTCACACACACTCACACAAACACCAACACACACTCACACAAGCCCTTATAGCAAAAACATCAAAGACACTTACTTGCCACTTCCAGCGATGCATTGCGACTGACTGCTTCACCCAAGTAGTTGCGCGCCACACACACATACACACCCTCATCAGGTTTGCTTCGCCTTCCGTGTACAATTCGCAGAAAGAAGAGGGAGCCGCTGGGTAATAGCATCCTGTGGGACCGAGGGTCCTCTCGATCAGTCTCGACCCGCTCTCCATCTTTGTACCATTCCACCATTGGAGTCGGACGCCCCTCAGCCTTACAGTTGAGGGTAGCTGGCTCCCCCTTGGACACAATTAAATCAGAGGGATGCTCTACAATCCGAGGGGCGGCATCCTCTAATCTGGGTCGGGATCCTGGTGGGAAAAGACACCACAGAGGAGAGACAAGTTAAAGACTACATTTGTGGTGCATGTTTTATCGTGATACAGCCAATGTCATTTGACACGGGAGAACACAGATGCTGTGTTCTCCCGTGTCATGAGGAACACAGCATCTGCTTAGTCATTAATGCCAAATTATACAAAAACCTCATTTCAAGGTACTGAACTGAGTATAAGCAGAAGTTTGTACGATGGGAATACCATAAAACTACATTGGTCACAGACTATGGATGTGAAGAGCATGGTTACAAAAGCATACCAGTGGAAAGGATCACACCTAACGAGCCTAAAAGTCCTCAGCCTTTTTTTTCCTTTTTACATATTGGCCACTGCACACAAAAGGCAAGTGGGCGGCAAAACTTGTAAAAACACACTCAGCTCGCCTATTTCCAAACCTCTTGAGCTGGACTGCAGCTGAACTCGTCATTTTATCACCAACAACACGACTGTGTGAAATGAGCACATAATGTTACATTTCAAGTATAACTCGAGAGGACGTGTGAAATTACATGCTCTAAATTCAGCATCTATAAAACTAAAAGCAAATCCTTGAGCCGTGGATGAGAAGCATGAAGGCAGTAAATCGCAGGAACCACTCTGATCTCAAGCTGATGAGAAAGTAGGCTGACTGAACCGCGCACATACTAAGATACTGAACACATATAATCAGCTCTGTACTTTACTTTCAAAGAATCCTTTGCTGAGTGGTCTCGACAGGTGTTTGGGGTTCAGGTTTGTGCTAATCTGTCCAAATGTATTGAATTCTTGTTCAGAGCTCTGCAAGTTTTCTCTTTCTTTTCTGAAAGCTGGATTGAAAGACAGAAGCAGAGAGAGATTAAAGTGGGGTAACTCCCCAGGTTCTTCTACCACCTCCAAATTTTGCTCTCCTTTGCCCAATAATCAAACTTACTCCCGAAAAAGTTGGGACAGCTACTAATAAATCCATATTTTTTTTAACAATAAAACATAGAAAACATGTCAAATATGTAAACCGAGCACAATAAATGCTGAAAGGTTTATGGAAGTTTAGGATCAACATATGCACCTATCTATACCGCATACTGTGTCTATTACAACACCATGGCATCGTGCTGAACTGCCCTGCCTGCAGTCCAGACCTTTCACCAGTTGAAAACATTTAGCACATCATGATGTGATCTGATAACGGACAAGAACAGGACAACATTCCAGCAGCTGGTCTTCTCAGTTCCCAGACTTTCATAGACTGTTGTTCAAGTGGGGATGCTGTTCCTATCAAATTCAAAGTCACATTGTTTTTCTCTGTTTAAACATTTGACGTGTTTTCTGTGTTTGAATTTAATCCAAATCATTACATTCTGTGTTTTTTTGTTTTTTACATTTTAGACAATGCCTGATTTTTTATTATTTTTTTTAGAATCGGAGTTGCAAATGATAGCATGACGGTTGTGCTGTAATGTCAGAAAAGCAATAACACAAACTCAAAAACCACGAGGCACAAGTGAAACATCACCTTGGAGAGCAAACAAAAGCAAGAGAAGAGGAGGTGCATCATCGTCGGTGTTATTCAGACGCTTGTGGGATTCATGAGTGTATTTCTGATTTGTCTTGCCTCACCACTATACTAGCAAGCCGTGCTGTTTTGTAAATTATAGGAGTGCTGCAATGCTTAGCAATATCCTAATGTTGAGCAGTGTTGTCTTTTTAGAACATTCACAGCAGGAGATTAGCCCGAGCGCTGTGCATATAACAGGAAAACAGAAAACATGAATTGCTGTTTATTTTTTAGGAGCGTTGCAGCTGAGCTCTGGACTGTAGTTTTATTCCACACCACTGATGCCATGATTGCTCAAATAAGGCTTAAATAGGTTTTGTCTAAATTGCTTTCAATCGTGAAAGCTTTTGAGTAAATTTGCATGTAAAGAAGACTGAAAACGAAAAGCAGACAGAGCTACAAGCGAGCAGATAGTGACACTGTTGCATTTGGACGAATCTTTAACCCAGGAGGTGATCAGCTCCCTGTGCTCATCCTCTAATATTGAGAGATAGCTTAAAACGTGCCTGCAGCATAGGAAAGTTGTAGACAGTGTGCTGCAGGGTGACAGAAAAGAAAGATAGCTACAATAGTTCATCCCACAGGTGCATGGATAAAAGGAAGTTCAAAGGTTAAGACTTTCTGTCTGATAACGTCTGATAAGAAAAGCAGTCAAAATTCTCGCCTTCAAAGCGACAAATCCTCAAGAAGGTTTTGGGGGATTAAAAACTCCACTAAAGTGCTTTTTGCTGATGGGATATAGAGTACCATATGACAGTCTTGCTCTCGATGAAATTACATTCAAAGAGATAGGAAGCTCAGGATAGGAGGAAAATGTGCAAAAGCTTTGAAGTTGCTTTTAGTTAGATTCAAATAGCAGCTGGGAATCTGTGTGCCAAGCACTGAAAGCATGACACAAGATAAGGATACACCTAAAATTACATTTAAAGTACTGTTACTTGTTATCTTGCATCAAACATTACCACTTTCTTCACATTTCAGTTGACTAAAATGTTTTTACAGTCTTAGTTTTTTGATGACTTTGAACTGGGGCTGAAAGTGATTGTATTTTAATTCAAGAATTCATGATAGTCTAATTTATACAAACTATTCCCCACAAAAGCACCTTGTGACGGAAAATATAAGCCTGAACTTGCATTGATCAAATTTAGAATCAGCGTTGACGTTTTCTGTGAAAACCCAAATGGAATTCTACGCTGCAGCACTACCAGAGAAAACTTTTGATGTGAAGGATTTCTAAAAATGAATCAAATAAAGTAATATTGTTAAAAGGTTGTTCTTCTGTCAAACGCTAACAGAAAACAGTTGTCATTTGGTTAAGTGCTCTCTGACCTCCCTCAAGGCCTCTGAGCTGTAGACTGTTCATCTAATAGCTTTAAGGTAGTAGCATCGTGGCTGAGCTGAGCCTGTCTGATCGGGGATATCTGGAAGAGAGAGAGGGGGGGGGTCTGTTGTGAGAACTCAGCAGGGCACAGCCTTTAAGAGCTGACTCATAAATTTTACAGTAAAAGCTGGTTGGAACAAGTCATGTGGAAATGTAAAGCAAAAGCTTTTAAGGAGGACGAGACCATCATGTGCGACTGAGCTAAATATTATCAAGAGAACGTCCAAGTTGCAACCACTGAAGACCAACTCTTGACAGATAACACGCCTGCTATCCACAGCAAAGCAAGCTTGGAGAAATGATCTCTCTCCCACTGTAGCAATATGTGGGATGTCACACAGAAATCTACGGCTCCACTGAAAGGATGACAGCAAAATGTCACTGCAGCCGGGAAATGTTCCGCAAGTACTATGGAAAAATGTCATTTTCTCAACTTCTACAATACCCACATTGATTCCGACATAAATATGATGTTACAGAAAGGCAAAATGGTTGCAGATCAGCATAACAGAAAATGACTATACTGCTATGCATACAAGGATATTTGAATTTCTAAGGCAAGCAGCACTGCTCAGCTACCGAGCGAGCGTAGACATATGGTATGTAACGGATAAGTGCAAGGCTGGAAAAGATGAACTCCAATCAGGTTAAATGGACAGTTTGGAGTCTCGACAGTCTGACTGCTTGTCTTGAGAAGACTTTCTAATAGGAACGTCGGGGCCCTCTGAGGACCTATTAGCTCCCATCCATCGTGTAATACAGCAGGATGGCAGCAACTCTCAATGATACATGTGAGATAATAAAGCCACAGGGATGCTCTAGGAGTCTATCCTGTGAGAACTGCAGTCTGGTTAACAGAGAGTGAAGAAAAGATGCAATACTGTCTAAATTGTCAAATCAAAAACAGATATTGTGTGAGAGTTCCTGTTTAGATCCTGTTGCGAAAATTGTTTTTATTTCCTAATTAAAAAACTGGACAAAGAAATACAAGAAATGCAATATGAAACTTTCTGCAGCTTTGCAGTCACCACATCCCACCTACGGGAGAAACTTCTAGACATTCTCATCACAGCTAAAGAACAGGACTATTGGCAAGTATGAAATATGTAATGCTCTACAATGTAAGGATAAAGGCTGCGCAGTGTTGTTTTGTTACACTGCAGAATGAAGGGCAAATTCAGACAAAGAGTAAATTCTTGGGAGTAACCAAGGAAAAGTCAACAAATTAAGATGTGGATATAATCTAAGTGCAAAATCTCAGGCTCCTTAATGTCATCCTCTCCAAAAAAGAGCAACGAAGCACAGGTATGGGCAACGGTTCATCAGTAGTAACATTTCTGGCAGACTGAGAATTGCAGATTGAGCCCAACCAATACATTATATAAGATATCAGCTATTTGCTGATATACTGGCCTCAGCACATAAAGAAGAGACACACCTTATAAGCACGTTAGAAGGGTTGATATTGTTCACCAGAGGGTCCAATAAAATAAGCAAGTAAGTAAAGTAAGTTATTGATTCACTTGTTGCAAAGATAAAACAACGTTATTTTTTTAAAAATTGCATTATCATTTTACCTTAGTAAGGACTTGTAAATAACCACACTTGACAAATGATTTGAGTGTCTAAAAGATTCCAATCAGGTTTTTAACTCACCAAACGTTCGGGTCAGTGTTGATCGTATGTCTGTATCAGCTGACACTAATCTAGACCAACCAGACTTTCTAATATTTCCAATCATTGTTATCTTTACTTCACTTTCTGCAAATATCTCTCAAGACTATGTCTGAAAAATGTCTTTAATTGAACTGTTTCTGATGCATGAACTGTAATTTTTGTGAGAAATGCTAATCAGCAAATCTCTCATCTATGAGGGGAACCCCCCCACCCCACCCTCGCTGCATCTACAAACTCATTAGCCTATAGTGATAATGCTGGCAGGGTTGTGGTCAATAGCAGCTTCTGGTAAACCTAGTAGAGTTTTTCTTTTTCAGGTTTAATCAACTACAAATGTGCTACAGGTGAGTGCCTATCTATCTGCATTGTTACTACATCACAGTAATTCAAAGAGTAGATAGTTGTCTTTAGTCTTTAACATAAAAATTTAAAGTAAATAAACGGAAATAAATAAATCAGATCTAATTTTTTTACATGTCAGTATGTTAACATATATGTTATTGTGTATTTTGAAATTTTAGGAAACCTGTTGCATTTGAATTTGCCTGCCACTTAAAAATGTTACTCCCTTTACATTCGCTTCTCTTCTGTAGCACTAGCTATACTGAAGCTCCACAACCAGAACATCTCTGGATTGTTGATGAGTGGGTACAAATGATGTTTTAAAATCCTTATGTCTATAGGATTCTCTTTTATGTGTTATTGTTCCTTAAAATTTGGATTCAAATCGGAGTGGAAGGCGGACAATGACGTAGAATATTAACTCTCCTCAAATGCGCTAAACTCAGGATAAAGAGTCTGTTTTAAAAATGTGAGCAGAAAATAAGGATAACTTTCTCAAAGTGTAGGAAGTAAAAATCAAATGAATTCAGTCGCCTCGAGACGCTTAAATAAATCCTCAAGTGCAGGTACCAAAAAATAAAACACTTAAGTGCAGTAACAAAGTATTTGTACTTCAGTACTTCCCACCACTGCTTATATACTTACAAACAGTTTAGTCTGTATATATTTATATCATTCCATAGCCTTCCTTCAGCTGTAAAGTGGGATGATACACTAACTTGATTCTTACTTGGTGTAACTACAAAGCTGCTTATTCCAGGAAATAATTCTTCCTATTCAGCATGAAATTTCCCTCCTTATCTGATGAATCTAAAGTGCCAGACTCAAAATCCAAGAGCTCAGCACAGAAAGCACTCTGTATTTAGAATATTTAAATATATATCCCGAAACATGAGTAGAAATGCATTAAAACTTTCAAACAACTTCAATGATTTTCACAAACAGTGGGAGTGAATTAAACCCGTGAGGGTGACGGAGAAATAGCGAGGACAGCGAGTTCACAAAACAAATGAAAAACTGGGAAGAAAACAGCCGAGGGGAGCACCGACCACCACTGCAATGTCCTTTCTGTAATGGAGCCTGAAAAAGTACAGAGCTAGAACTTTGTCTCATCTAGTACAAGAATAAATGTCTTGGTGTGTCCTGTGCTTTTAAAACGAGTACAAAAGAGAACCCACAGATATCTACAGTTGATTCCGAGCCCCAATCCTGCCTTATTGCACCACAAACAAAAGAGACCTTTCATCACTAAGCACATTTACTTCTTCTTAAATGATAAAAAAAATCAGAACACCCAGTAACCCGGTATCTGTCCAAATGGTACAAGACTGGGGCTGATAACTGATCTGCATTTGATCACCGCACCACTGGTATCTTTCAAGACATAAAGTAGAAGGATATCTATTCTGTATCTTTCAAGAACACCTGGGCAATTAATTGAAAATGAATCAAAACTAATTCAGAACCTCTAATTGTGCTCTAAAGTGATTTTGATTTGAAGGCACATCACCCATTGCTGACAGCATTTTCCAAACACAGATGGTACAGTGATAAGTTGGTGGTCAGATTCATGCAGCAAATCCAAGAAGGGTCCTCATTTTGTCTGATATTTGTACAAGGCTCAATCTTGAGGTCAACACAAATCCTGCGCTGCAGCCATAAGTACAAGCTGTCTCCAGCATGCAGCCCACCCCTGAGCCAACCACAGCGACTCACAGAAGGTTTCAGCGCATTGGTGGAGCGTGAATCCAGTCCACAAGGCAAATTATAGGACACACAGAAAACAAATATTATATTATGGAAAACCGTGTAAGGAGCTCTGAAACGCTGAAACGCTAGTTTGCCAAAGAAAATTCTCACTAAGAAGAATCTTCTCAATTAATAATTGATTTATTTCTGGTTTGCAAGTTAAAAAAAAAATCTAAACTATGAATAAAAACTAGAGCAGCAAGCTGAAATCATGAAATTTAGAACATTTCTATATGCAAACAAAAACAAGTATAACAAATAATAGAATAAATAAATTAAAAAAGGATCAAACTAGCCGATAACTGAACTTCTACCAATGGCCTGATCTGAGTAATCACTAACTGTTACACCTCACTTGTATTTGTAAATTTCATATTATAAAGCGCTGTGAAAATGCAGCAAGACAGTTAGGTATAAAAGTTCTATTGAAAATGTAACACTGTGTATGTATCAGAAACGTTTGGTTGACGAAGGCCTTGGAGGGAAAAGGACATAAAACGTGGACGGCACTCCAGCCCAGCGAGTCTTCCAAACCAGACAGGCTGAGAAATGCCTTTCATTTCAATGTGAAGGACTTGAAAATAAATCAGAATACTGCAATACATCAAACACTGCATTCCTTATCGCTCTGTGGTGAATTGTGGTAAAGAAGACAGATTAACCCAGCCTCTGGCTTAGCAAGTCAAATTAAGCCTAAGATGAGCTAACCCTCACACTGCGCTCAAGATAACCGAGCTTCCCTCCATGGTCTGTTCCTCCTGGTTAGAAAAAGTCTTTCTGTTGAAATAAAAGTACCTCTGACTGGCTAACAGGGGGAGCGTAATAATCTTTAAAGAGGGAACAGAGGAGTGAAGAGGATGCTGTAATTCCTTTTCCTCCCTTATTTTTCTTTGTCGAGATTTCTTGTCTCCACCTTCTATTTACTGAAGCTGCAGGAAGTGATTTGGAAATGTGCATTCAGAGTTAAACTGGCAGCAGCGAACGAGGCAAGCTGCAGTTTTTTCCTCCAGCCTTGTACTCTTTAACCCTCTGGGGAACATAAAATGAAGTACTTGCATGACAATACAAAGTGCCAGCCATAAAGAGACAACGGCTTTAACTGAGCCTGTGTTGATCCTAAGCATCTAAATGAGTGGGGTCAACTTTGGAAAAGGAACTTCTGTGTTTTTTATACTGTCTCTGCTGAGGCCGTGAACAGTTTGGTGTGAAAGTGGCCGAAAATGCTTCGTCCTGCTCGTTTCTTTGAAAAGCAGTGATCATGGTAATGTGAGTGAGAATGGCCCTGTGAGTATAGCCTCTTCCTCTGGTGAAGAGACTGTATGGGCTGGATGTTCGTGCAGGCTGACCAGGCAGAAGCTAGAGAGCAAAGTGCATTTTCTGCTCCAACAGGAAGAGAGCATTTTCCCACTAAAAATGTTCCTGGTGGTACAACATGCCTGAGAGACTAGGAAGTTGATTAAGCTTTGATTCACTTACACCTACAGAAACAAGACTGAAGGGCTGCAAAATGTCTTAAAAATGGACATTTCTACTGTTTATTTTGAAACATACTTCAACAAGACTTCACCTGACATTCTGGTATGAATAATCATAATAATGTGGGGGATGTTTCAGCTAAACTGTTCTCTCCAGACCAGCATCCTTCAAGTTATCACAAACCTTGTCGGTTGGAGCTCCAGCAGCCCGCTGGTAACAAGCATCGATTTTGTTTTCCGCTCACTCCACCAAAGCGGTTTCAAGCTTTGAAAGAAGAAGAGAGCAGCAACTGTATTTGGTGACTGAACTCCCACACTTCATCCCATTTCACTGTAAGTGCTCTTTGTGATGAGTGCAGAACGGGGGTAGGTGGGTGGGGGGTGGAGATGGTGCGGGGGGTGGGAAATATAAGCATGGAGATAGTTAGTGGATGGTTTGGCTCCAGAAAGGCTGTATGATGATGGCACGATTGTTCATTATCTCTAATTATCTGTCCATTAGTGATTGCTGACGAAGGTGCAGTCTCTCAGTCGTGTCAAAGAGGAAATCCTCGAGGGGACTCCAAGACAGGAACAAGGCTGGTTGTGGGTGGCCAAACACATCAGTGAGGAAATGCCACTGGTTTCCTGTCCCACAACAGCATATTTCAAGATTAGCCCCTATTGGATGCGTGTCCCCTTATACAAACAGACACAAATGTGCAGGCTGGCTGCTATCTCTCTGAAAATACACATCACACCACACAGCATTTTGAGGGAGGAAAGGGTCGAGACAACGACTTCCTGAAGAGGATCCACGACATCACTAACATGACAAAAGTAAACTATGGTGTGTGGTTTGATTTTGTTCTACTGACTCTTAGCTTGCTAGTCAAACATGAAATAATCTACATGGAGAGTGCCTGTATTATTAAAAAAACCAGCTCATGATAGCAATTAGCTCAATCATATATGAGACACATTTCCAAGACCCTTTATTTAAGTGGTAAAATGCAGCCTTGACGTACTGATGAGGACATTTCAAGTAACACTGGTCCTGATGTATCATTAAGTCATGAAGTGGAAAAACTGTAAAGAGCAAGAGCTGGATTAACATCCATCTGTTGTCACTTCTATAAGTGCTACCAACTCCAAAGATTTTTGAGGTGAAGGTAAGGTGCCTATTAAAGAAATCAATCAATTAGGCATAGCTATCAATCACCCATCAGGGCAAACAAAGTCCTCCTATCCCCAACTCGATGTGTGTATCGACACCGTCATCAGAAAAAAAAGCTGTCCCTGTCAGATTTTTACCTTGCCATTAAATCATCAACAGTAGCTGTCAGTTTCTGGCTACTACGGCATCACCTTGACACATCCGTGTAGAAAATAATCCATTATCAGGTGGCTTTTTCTCATGCAGAGCTTTTGAGTGCCAGACTCACAAATATATCCACAGCACTGAGTTACTGCTCTGACAGCTGTGGCAGTACCCACGGGCTTTTTCTTTGACTCTCCAGCAGTCGGAGTTATGTCACTGCTTCAAACATCGGCAGATAATATAAACAGGATAAACATGAAATCTGATTGGCTGCTTCACCAGTCAGATTTCATGATGACCTCACCCTTTATTAGGCAGATAGTCAGACACTGAAGCGATAAAAGGATGAGGAGTGTTAGTGTTTGTAAGAACAATGCAAACACTGCTTAATCATCCAGGTAAGGAAATCCCATTAAGTTGAATGTGTTCATATGGGAGAAATGTTTTGTCACTCATCCAAGTGACTGAAGGTCAGCACCACTGACTAACAATGGGCTCAGATTCATGTCTCACTGCCAGCCGGAATGCAATTCGCACAAACAGTTATTATGTTTAAGGGAGAATGAGTTTTTCACAGAGGGCAGGTAGGTTTGGATAACATATTTCCCTTATTAAGTGAAATGATTATTCAAAAACTGTACTTGGGATATCTTTGTCTCTATCTCTCTCTCCCTCTCTCTCTATATATATGTCTGTGACAATGTGTGTCTACAAAAACCTAAGGAAGGAAGAGGGTTGATTTCATGACACTGTACGTGTCTGGACACATACGGGGGACACAAATACAATCTGAGGGGAAAACTTTAGACACTTTTGAATCTTTTTTGGTCTCACTGCGGTGAAATACTTGCTATTTCATTTTATTATTATCTATATGAAGATTTTTTTTTTCCTGTCTCAACTCTCTTTGGGAAAATGCACACACCAAATGCCTCTTTGAAGCAGGCAGACATATCGGATGTGTCCCATTTTTGCGGGCACAGAGGATGCAGGAGGCCAGCCTCTCTGGAAGTTGTCAGATGCTGCGTTTGGCAGGGACTTTTTGACACAGCGTGTGAATTTATGCATGTCACTTTAATCATTTGCTAATGACAGCGATGAAGACCGCAGTGACTACGATACAGAAAACAACACCTCTATCACATGAAGTGTCCAATAACAGGCTGCACAAGCAACCCTCATGGCACAATACTGTTTTGTCTCCTTCTGTGTTGTGACCAGCTTTGCCTAAAACCACTGAAATCTAATGTTGAAGCAATCCATCTGTCTGCAGCCCAAGGCTGGAAGCTTAGGTATACTGTGTTGGGCCCTAAAGGCAGTTGCACTTGAGACCTTCAAGGAGTAGGGAGTGCTAACTTGTCCTGTCAGCACCTGCTGCTAAATAGAGATGAGTTTAAGTCCTTTCCCTTGATGCCTGATGAAGAAGGAGCTCAGTGTTTGTTGATTTTGGCTCGCTGTGGTAGGAACATGCAGCATAGATAATAAGCAGTGCCATTAAGAGAGGGAGTGCAAGCCTTAGTTTGCAGATGAACGAGCGAAAACACCCCACTGATATGTTTACAAAGTGTTTTTATTTATTTACTACAGACCAGTACACAAATAACTTGTTATTAATGCATCATAAGGTGTAGTCAATCTGATGCGTAATGCATATTTGGGACTGTGAAATTCTATTATCATGGGTACACACATAATGAGCGGCTGTTCAACGACAAGCATACGCAAATTCACCTCATGTTTATTTTAGCATTACTTATTATTCATTTCTAGAACTGGTTGACTAGCAGCTGGAAAAAAGCGAAACTACTCAAATAGTTAGCAGCACGGTGGCACGGTGGTTAGCACTGTTGCCGCACAGCAAGAAGGTCCTGAGTTCAATTCCACCATCAGGCCGGGGTCTTTCTGTGTGGAGTTTGCATGTTCTCCCGTGTTTGCGTGGGTTCCCTCGGTACTGCTTCCTCCCACCGTCCAAAGACATGCAGCTTGTGGGGATAGGTTAATTGGATAATCAAAATTGCCACTAGGTGTGAATGTGCGAGTGAATGTGAGTGCGAATGGTTGTCTGTCCCTGTGTGTTGGCCTGCGACAGACTGGCGACCTGTCCAGGGTGTACCCGCCTCTCGCCCTAGACAGCTGGGATAGGCTCCAGCGCCCCAGCGACCCTGAAAAAGGATAAGCGGAAGCGAATGGATGGATGGATGGATGGATACTCAAATAAGATTCAGAGAGTGGATGGATGATTAACGCTGCTGATTCTGAGGTAACAGGAGGAGGACGTTTAGTTCCCTGCTCTGATTTTGAGTGTTATTTTTCAACTGGCGCAAGTTAGGATCTTCTTGTAGCTTGAATGCTATACTGTGCCTCATTTCAGTGCATCATGGTTGAATGTATTGACAGCCTAATTGATCTGTGCAGAACAGATGGGCAGGCAGGTGGGGGGAGGAGGAAGGTACACTCACTGTGCGAGTGCGTGTTTGTTCTCGGAAATGACTACAAAGGTTTTTGTGTCTTTTTTCTTTCTGCAGAAAAGAATGTTGTCAGTATTCCAAAAGCAAAAACAAAATGAGCTACTGCATATTGGAGTGCTGTTATGAGCCATTCCAGTCGGTGGTGATGACTGTAACATATAAAAATAACAAAGTAAATCTGGGTTTGCAATGTGGAGTGCGGCTGGTAAAAGTCTCGCGCTGGGCTTCCATCTGAATAACCACCTAAATGGAACGGTGCTATCTCATTTTCGAAACACTGTACTGATTGCTGACTGCCAACAGAATTCACAAGAACTGTTTTGTATCAGTGCCTATTAGTACGTCCATGGGTTTGTGCAAAAAGCATTTTTCAAACAGCACATTCATCTCTGTGGGACACATCTTAGAAACTCGGAAAAATAAAAATACACATCTTCTTTTTACTTTCAGTTTAGTCATTCACGTGGTTTTGGGTTTAGAGTGAACTGGTCTTTCTGCCATGAGGACCCAGCGGTTGTTCCCCAACTTTAAAGAGGACTACTCAGACGTCTCAATGCAATCTCAGCTGCAGTTATAACTCCTGTCAAACTGTCCTTGATCAATCCATTAATCCCCTCCAACACCTCCTCCACTGTAACTCATTGAGGCTGACAGCATGCCTGAAAAGCCTTTTGCGCAAAATGCACAACTGCCAGAAACAGAAGAAAGGGTTTTAAACAATGGGCATCTCGGTAATTGTGCTATTTCAGCCACATTACACCCCACGGCACTTCCCTCCCTGAAGGAAATGGAGCTGTGCGCTCAGACTGTAATTACAGAGTGGTTATCTAGGTTTGGTGTCGGCTTTTTCATCTGGCAACTAGTCTGGTGAGGACATCCACATCGCAACAAAGCAGCTGTTTCCAGCTCCTGCCTTGAAGTCACATCAATAAAGTACATTGTAAACACATGAGTCACTGACAGTCATAGGAGAAGAGTTTCCTGAGGTCATCGTGGTGACTGATAGTGACAGCGGTGATTGGCAGATTCCAGTGTCATATTACTGGAAAAACAGTCTGAGACCAGACTCTGTGACTCTGGCTCCGCATGAACGGCCCCTTCACACGAAGACGAGGGATGGAGAATCATTCCTAAACTCTCCTTCATTGCATCTTCTTCTCTACACATATCTGTGCTGGCACTGATCTGAAGCTTCGTCTTCCTTTTAATCTATGCCACTTTGTATAACAGTGTCAGAGTGTGACAAAAACACACATTTAAATGTAAATTTACCGACGGCGGAAAAAAAGGCTGCCGCTAAAAACAGTACAGTCGGTACAGTTCGCTTTTATTTAACTCACCGTGTGTTTGCTAAAGTGAAAATAAGCAGCTTTAATCCAGCCTTTATAGTCCCAGAGGAGCATCTGGAGTCAGTGAAGGAGCACTTTCACAGATGCTGAGTTCATAGGCAATGTTTACAGGCTTGTAAAAGGGAGCCTCAGCAGTGGGGCTGGGCCCAAAGACACCACACTGTCACAAACTACATCATCCCACTTGCATCAAAAAAAATTGCTTTAGTACATCACACACGGAGGTTCATCTGTGCTGAACACAGACATGTATGTATGTTGACAAAGAGCCTGTAGCCAACTGGCAGCAATTTCAGTTATACACGTGTGATTGAGGGAGGATCTGAGGATCCAGCAGTCTCATTTAAGCATGTCTCTATCATCCCAGAGGTGTCTGATGTCTACAAGAAAGAGCCATAGTATGACTCCTGGTGTGCGTATGTGGCAGATTTCACTTCTGAAAGCTGAAATCAAAAGCACCATATGCATACGTCTGAAGGCAGAGTCATGAAACAACAAAAGCCAATATTGTGCATCATACATTTATATCCAGGGATCCGGTGACGCTTAAACCTACACTGTTTGGTACTCTCCACCACACAGACTGGGACATAGAGGAGCTGCTTAACATTTTACATGCAGCAGCAGCAGCTGGTAAAGGCTTTTTCCACCAAACCTTGTACAGTAGCAAGAAAGCATGCATTTTTTAGCAGTGCTGTCCACAGAGGGACTCAAACTTTCAACCCTCCCACACTCACTTACAGTAGTGGAGAAGGAACTGAAGGGTTTTTGTTTCACAATTGCATTGTGCCCATAAAATATGTTCATCTAATGGGCCCAATGCTGGAGATAAATGAGGCAGCAAAGTCAGATTTCTGTGGGGAGCAGATGCTGGTGATAATCCAGTATCCCCTGGGCAGGTCACACAGTAAAGCTGCATATGGGCAACTCTGCTGTCTGTTGTTCCTAAGTGGCCTTTTAAGTGACATCATCTAGGAGGATTACTCACTTATGCACAAATGCTGACATAAAGGGGGGCTTCCTACAAGATCAGCTGACTGATGTGAAATAGTAACTTTGTAAACTTTACATAACGGACATTATACAAGTGTTTTGTTTGTTTGTTTGTTAACTATAACCACAAAACAACCAATTTAAAACTTACCATATGCCAAACTTCCGAGTGCAAATACAACCAGTAAGGGAACCAGAGCCGGACGGTACTCCATTATACAAATGTGCACATAGGTAGATAAGGTTGGTGGCAGTCTTCAGGCTGTCCAGCAGCAGCAGCACTTATAATTTCCACACAGACGCACAAATGAGCGCCAGCCTATGGGATGAAATGTCAGCAACCAGCAGCGGACTCCGCAGGCAGCATCTCAGCCGCTCTACAAATAAACCACAAGTTCAAACTTTAATCCCTCAACGCTTCTGCAAAATCTGCGCTTAGTGTCGTACAAAGCAAGCTGCAGGTGATGATCGGAGGGGCGGCTGAGAGTGAGGGGAAGGCAGCGCCCGGTCAATGAGTCCCGTTTTTTCCTCTTTTTGTTTGTTTTTAACAGAGGAGAAACATTCATCAGGGCTTCCTCCTATAGAAAAACAGCCCCAAAGTAGCCGGAGTCATCGTACCGGGAGGAAACGTCCACTTTGTTAAAAGCTCAGCTCCATGTGTGTCACTGCTCCGTCCCTCTCTGCCGCTCCGCCACCAGCACTGAGCCTCAGCAGCAAACAGTGCGCTCCCGGTGCCAAAGCACACCACGGTAACAGAGGCCACAATGGCATTACCGGCTTCCGCTTGTGCTTTCAAAATAAAATTCTGATGAAGCAACCTGATGCAATGCCTACGGCTATATTATAAATTGATAAGTTAGAAAAGCATAGCTTTAAGAGGGCAATCTTTGGAAAATGAGTATTAAAAAACATCTGTGTTAATGCCAGTGGAGCCTGTATCTCATGTCTGCGGCAGATCTTGACAGACCTAACAAAATGCGATTGGTTACAGAAATCATTCAACATGTCAGGATTTTTATGCACCACATCTAATAGCTTCGACTCCGGATTCGGGATTAGAACGGTCTATCTATCTATCTATCTATCTATCTATCTATCTATCTGCAGAGAGAGAGAAAGAGAACCTACACTTCCTGTTTGTTGTTATCTTTTTTTAATATTATATTAACAAAAGTACATCTAAATTAAGCTTTCTGTTCTTTCAGTTGCGACAAAAGCTCCAGCCTGCTGTAACAGTATGCTGAAGGCAGACTCAGCATGCCTCCGGTTCATCCTTGTTTAACTCCGACTAACTTTACCACTCCAGTGCCATTCTCTTAAAGGGCCAGTGCGCTCAATTTCAATGCGTATGTTGCGGGAGCCTCTGAGGGACCTTTACAGTTAAACCTTTTCAGGCTGTAATGTTCGTACCTTCTAACCAACAAAACATGATAAGACCATGACCAGTTAGTCATTTATGTTAAATTCAGATTGAAATAAACTTCAGGAACTTAGAGACAATTATAATAAAAGAGCAAAAGTTACTAGTGGAAATATTTACTTGTTTTTTTGTTTTTTTTCAGCCATTACTGTGAGTGATTACTCAGTGTGCTTGATATGGACATGAAAAGTAGATACGGTTCGTGTTTCGTCAGATTGTATTTTGGCTATAATTGTAACTTAGATGAAGATTAGAGACGAGTAACCAACACAGAATCCCACAAGTAATCCAAACAGTTTAGTACTTTTTCTCTGTTGCTCTGTTTTCGTGTCCTCTATGCGCCGGTAAGATGTTTCCCACTCAAGCTGAGAATTTTCCTAAGCATTGAGAAGACGTCACCATGCTGTTCAAAAAAATCCAGATGTATAATATGCAATCAAAAACAGCTTGGACACTTTATCTTACATCTATATAGTTATATATGAATATTTTGCATCCTTGAATATGCCATGAAGAGCATGAATGCTAACGTACTGCTGCAAAGATTCATGATCTTTGCATTCATTCAGAAACCACTTTTTTTTTTCTTAAACTGAACTCATAATACTCAATGAGGCGCAAATGTCAGCTTTTATCTCATGGCTGTTATCTAACCACACAGGCATAAATGATTTTGGCAATAGTTTGAATCCAAATGCAAATTTCTCTTACATGTGTACGACCTTTGATTGTGCCGACTGTGATGCTATGTATACAAATCAGGCGATAGAAATGACTCAGGCACTAAAAGATGCAAACAACCCCCCCACACTGCTGCAAAATGTCACTATTTATCTGAGCACAGGCTCTGCCTGCAACTGATGGAAAGCGAAAAGCAATATTACATGTGCCAGGAGATACGGCAAACTGCAGCCAATGAAACTTGACTTAAGAGCCACAATTCTGCAATAAGGAATGATTGGCTAGAGTGCTGTTGAGCTGAATAAATATTAGGGGTCAGAAAGACCTGGTAAACACACAGCTCTTGACATTTATAGAAATGCATTGAATGGTGGTTTGCATCAAGCTGCGCATACTAAGTTGAGCTTTAACACATTCTGTCTCGCTGTGTTCTCAGCATTGCATGAAACAGAAATAATTCCACATCAGTAAGGTCACAGTGTCTGCTGCAGAGGGCTGAAAATAAATTCTCTCTTTTTGGGTTAGCAGGAAAAATGAGAAGCAAGCGCCACTTAAACACCCCTGATATTTCTTTCATGTTTTATGCATGTACATGTTTAATTTAATTGCAGAAACTGATTAATTGAGCATTGCTCTGTGATTGAATAAAACATGATGAGGCCCTCCACTTAAACGCATTTCCGTTTGTCTGTGACTGATGCCGCTACTTTGGTGCTTTCATCAAACATTTGGCATAGCTGTCAGTGGAATCAAGCACTCCATGAATTCAGACTAATTATCCACATTAGGAACTGAATTACAATGACAGCCCATCAGTGTGGATTGGTGCTATGCAACACATTTGCAGCTGAGCCGTAGACCACAAAATTTTGCCCTTTCCACACACAAAGATTTGTGTGTGGAAAGGGCATAATTTTTGCTATTCATTTGAAAGCATTGTAAAGGCCACATAGAGTCAACTTTTGTGAAATGCCAGCATTAAAACATTTCCTGGCATTCCTGGCAGCATAGGAAAAGACGGCCTCTATAATATATGGAGGCTAATTGATGGTTTGGTTGGCAGGAGACTTTTCATTGCCCTACCTCTAGACCAGCCAGTGTTTGAACAGAGTCTCTGGAATCTACAAACAATAAATGTGAATCCAAATAAAAAAAGAGTGTTTCCACAGTTGTTTAGAACAGATCCACTAAAAGAGTTGAATCCAGCACATGGCAAGCACGCTTCAAGACAAAAGTATCATCATATTCAGTAAAGCACCGGGCAGCTGAGCCTACTTTATAAATAAACTAATGACTTTAAGTGAAAGCAGCCTATGATGTATGAAGGATCTTTTTTCCCCCTCTTTTGGCCGAGGTTGCACTGTTTCTCCAGGCCGTTTAACTGTTCCACTCTGAATGGCTTTCAAATGCCTTTCAGAAGAATGAGAAATATCAAGTATCCCCCAAACATCAATTTATGGAAACCAAATAAGCCTTTCAGACCAACGTACCACACACATATCATTTACATATAAGCTCCAAAATAATCAAAAGGAAAGAGACTTGTTATTTAAAAGTCTATTCATTTATTTAAGATGAGACAGAGCTCATTTTGCATGCATGTGTGATGCAAACAACAAACTATCAGTGCTTTGTCATTTTAAGGAAAATTAATGTCTTGCACTTATCACCATGAAGGGTTTTCTAAAGAGTGCTTTCAGTATATGAAGCCATCCCAATGACATCGAGTAGTTGTGGAGACGGATTAATGCTTAAAAAATATACAATTTCTTTTGGCTTCATCCTTCTTCTTTAAGCAGCATTGTTGTAGGTGAAACCTGTGGCTCCATGATTCATGAAGTGTCAAAATGTATTACTTCCTGTCCAAGGATGTCTATAGATGTGACTGACTTTTTCACCTCTGAGGACAGAACAATAAATGACCTTGGAGATGTCCATTAAATGGAAAATGACATATTTTGTTCTTTCTTTGTGTCTTTTAAAATGGGGGGGTCATTTTAAGGAGACAGTACATGGCTGGTGCAGGACCACTCTAAGTACAATAGATGGATTTATTGTTGTTTTTTTAAAGAACGCATCATATTCATCATATGCATTGTGTTCCAGTTTTCCAATTTTAGATTTAAACAAATAAAGACACAGTAGACATTGAGACACTGATGGTACCAGTCCACATAATATGATATTCCCAGGGTGTGGCTGTGTTTTTGAGTTGAGCATTCTTATTATATTTTGAGTTGTGCTGCCAATTACAGTTTTTGTTGTACTGCTTTATTGTTTAACTTTGAAGGATAGTTTTGCTTTGCTTTTTTTTTTTTTAACCTAGTTTTACTTTTTGCTTTTTAAATTAGTTGCATGTGTACTTTTAGTTCTTTGTCACATTGTTTCACAGCCTTCCTCCATCTCTTGCTCTTGGGTCGTCTCATCTAATTTCATGACCTTTTGATGTAAAGATGGAGCGCTACACATGGCAAACCTTGGTATTTGCTTTTCTCGAATTTGCCAACATAATTTTCTCCTGTTCGTTACTGGAAGGCAAACAAGATTTTCCTTATTTTCGTGCTTAAAAGACCATATGAACTGATGTATTGTTCTTCCCACAGAGAAATGGCCAACATCCTTTACCAGAACCACTTCCTTCCTGCCTATAAATCACCATTAATGTATAAAAACAGTGATGGCAGTGCTGATATTGCTGGGAGTGTTCAAGGAGCAGTTTTGCATGCCTACAATTACAAGAGCTGATAAAGCTGAGGAAGAGGGAAAGTAAAAGTCTCTCAGATATATACGCCCACAGCTGTTGATGTCAGAGATTAGCCTTCTGTGAATTCATTGGCTAAGTGCAAATATGCAAATGCTTAAAATAATTGCTATTTAGCTCCCCCAAACTTGAGCTCTGATTTAAAGCTAAAAATGTTTTTTCAACAATGCAAGTTCATCTTTTAAAGTACCTTTAAAACCCCTGAAAGGCTAACCATGAGAGAACAATTTAAAGTTGGAAACAGCCACTGCTAAACCATTAACAAAACTTGAAGCAGAAAATAACAGAATATTAAGATGGAATCAGTGGCACACTGCCTAGGAGACACTGTACATTCTGAGTCACATGCATATGCCCCTATATATGATGATGCAGCAGAGCATGGAGAATAAGTCATTAAGTCTATTGCTTATAATCTCAGTAGGCAGACGCACGAATTCGTGTTACCTTGAAATGCCATTAAATGCTTATCATCGAGACATTTGAACCATTGAACCAAGGTTTCTCCTCCATTTCTAGTAATAAGACCCCCAAACGTCTGCACCTTTTTTTTAAACTCATGGTGGGTAATGAGAGGACAGCCCCCTCAAGAGGATCCAATGAACGAATTCTAGTATAGATTAATTGATTAGGAGGGTGGCGCTCTAAGATGACAATATATCTCTTTATTGATCTACCTTTCAATGGGAATAGCTGTTATCCAACCTCCCTCAGGGACGAAAAGAAAAAAGAGGAAAAAATACGAGGGGGAGATGGTAAAGCAGTCCAGCTAGGTGGGCAACTAATTTCCTGTTTCTCTTGCTGACTTTTCTCAACTTGGATTCAGTCCCACAGTGTGAATAAAAGGAAATATGGGCAAGAGATCCAGTGGATTGACATCCAGACTAGAGCTCTATTGTCTCTCTACTATCTCTGCTCCTATAAGAATCCACTTCTTTATCTCCACTTCTTCTCAGAGACCTCTTTCTTTGCCATCACTCTATATTGAGAGCACCCCCACCCCTCACCCCAACCATTAATTTTAGGGCTGTGAAGCGAGACGCACCTTCTGCTTTCTCCAACGCTCTCTGCATATATACGAACTGATAGGGGTGTATGAGAGGGCTGGGCGTCCCGTCTGTTTGCCACCACACATTATGATGAGACGGGCAGATTGTGGTGTCAAAGCAAACATTAAGCTCTTGTTTATCTGCTGGGGTTAACCATCCAGTGGGTTTCATATACTGACTGTATTTTGTAATGAGTGAGGATGAGGTTTGGCACTTGTACTATAAGCTGTGTGGATGTCTCTCTGAAGACAGTAGCTGAATGGGTCACCAACAGCAGAAACTGGTTATGATGAAGGACCAAAATGGGTAATAAAAGCAGTTATTTTGAATGACGGACAACAATTTTACATTTTATGACTTGGCTGTCCTTTCAATTTGTGAGATGACGAGGACATGGAGGAATCCTGAATGTGTTTGTATTGGCACTAAGCCGTAAGAGCTTCAGCAAACCTTGTAATATATTACAGCATTGGTGTCACTCTACACTCCCCTTTACTTAATCTCTTCCACTGGGTTTTGGAACAGCCATGGCTGTAGTTTAAACCATGGTTTTCTTTTCCTGAGCCACTGATTCCTGAGAACACTGGAGAGGTGTTTTGAGGATTGATGTTGCCTCTGATGCATCACTTTCCTCACTGACAGGATTGAAACATATTTCCTTGGTTTCTAAAATGTCTGGAATAAAATTCATCCTATTGTTACTAAAAGATGTCTTATCTTTGACACATCATGAAATTCATTTTGTTGCTCTCTCCTACACAAAAACAAGCTCGCTGCTCCTCACTTTGTCAAAGCTGTCTGGTGTCTATATTTCTGGTTTGTTGTCTCCATTGGCTGTGTAGCAGAGCCCTCCTATGTCCCCACCTGTGGTTTAGCTGAGAGAGCTTGTTGGTATAATGGCAAGTAATGAATGGCATTACCTGACCTGACAAGACTGGACTTACTATGATGTGGTCAATTTTAGAGCCAAAGCTTGTAGTAATGGGTGTTGTTCATGACTTTAAACTGTTGCTGTTCTTTTATTAATACATTTAGTAATATATTTGCAAATAAAGTCATTTCTGTTTCTCTACTGAACAATGCCATTTTCACATGACTGCAGTATAGGATTGTATGAAGTTACGCAGGATGCTACTGTGCCCGGCCTCTGCAGTTTTTGGCAGAAAATGCGCACCTTGTTCAAAATAGTCTTTTTCTCAGGCACCAAGTGGTGTCAGGACAGAGGGTCAGAGCCCACAGCCGGCTACCGCACTGTGCTGCTCTGTAATTTAGCCTCCTCTGCTTCCCCACCCCACAGAGCTCCCATCCATTCCTTTCCTCTGAGATGAAATGACTCTTCCAATTCTCCCACTCTGCACTGGGGCTGCGAGGTGGCAGGGTAGCGGGGAGGTGGGTGGGTGAAGTGGCAACTGCAATTATGGCCCTCCCCACAACACACATACCCTAGAGAGCCTGAACAAAATTGTCTCTCCTCCACATACAAGCTCTTCCGACTCCATTCCTTCTCTCACCTGGCGTTAACAGGCAGTCCCGGCCTTTCGTACCAGCTATTATGGTGTGTGACAGAGGCCATTCATGCCTAGCAGCTAGCTGCCTTATTTTCAGTCGGACTACATGAAGGAAAGAAAAGGCAGTGATTCAGCAACATGCATAGTATTTCCAACTAGCAAAGTACTAGTAATTTCAGTAATTTCAATTGGATATTATTAATTTAACAGTCTAAAAAGGATTAAAAAAAGCTTATGAAACCAATTTTGCTGTAAAGAGAGCTGCAGATCACATCTTTCTAAGGATGCAACCAGGAAGCCAAAAACAAAATCTGTGAGACTGAAATTAGAGACTACAACCTGAAATAATTTGCCATTTCATACTCCTGTTTCATCATATCCACTTCCAGGGAGCAGTAATCACACACATAGACAGATCAGACAATGCTAGATTTTGCACAGTGATTACGAACAGACTGCCAGTCTCCTGCATTGAATTTGACCCCCCATCTCACTGGGCTCCTGTGGAGAGGTAAGCTAATATTCTGTTATTACTTTAGCTATGTTTCATGCAAAATAATCCATTATATTTCCAGGACAGAGCTGTGTTGTCTGGCAAATTGGAAAGGGAAAGTAATTACACCATGAATACACACAGCTAGCTCATTTGTTAGAACCGAAAATTGATCTAATAAAGCAAAATAACACTCACAGCAGACATTCTCATTTTAATGGGAGATGGCAAACTAAAGCACAATGCCGAGTGCATACAATATCACAGTGGTCCACTAAAAGTGTAGCCTTTTACTGTTTGCCAGTCCTAGCCTCCAGTGACAGATCAAATAAGACTTGTAAGTATACCTTCATTGTGTCAAAGGTCACTGTGAATGAAAATGAAAGAGCATGAGAGCACATGTGCAATCAGGAGGGAAGATCAATGCTATTCAGACCACTTTGGTTTCAGACTGCAGTGCTCACAGCTGATTGTGGTCTTAATGCTTTCTTTGATTACATTTCTTCAGGTTTCTTCATCACAAATAAAGCTCTGAATACATTTTGGTTGTTTTTGTAACTCCTGCAGTGGTTTGCTGAGATTAGTGACCCATGAGTTTGAGATTCTTTACTTTTTTGTAAATACATCATCTGATATTTCATTTAGAAACATTCCCATGAAAATTTGGCATACACGTGTAAATAATTCAAAATAATCTAATACTCTATCTATGAAGATACTGTACATGAGCTTTACCTAAGGTTAGAGATGAGCAGAACTATTCGAGCTGTTTTTAGAAGAACACTGGAACAACTCCTTCCAGACCACAAGACAATACTGTACAACCAAGCATTTCTGGATTTACTGAGAACAGTCCCACCAGAAAAAGGACACACGGGTCAGAGTATTTTCTTGAGTTTGTATACACCTATAATGTCACCCCTCATTCTACCACTGGATACTTGGCCTATTTTCTCTATTTTCTGTTATATTGGGTAGAGTTCCAGCTTCCAGTTGATCAGACAACAGACTGGGCTGTTTGTCAGGATGCATGGATGGCTGGGAGGTCATCTAGAGAAAGAGGTCACTAGTACACATCAGTAGGAATGAGTCAACCAGATAAACAACAATGATCTGTAGAAATAGTGCACTGAAAACTGTGGAACCAAGAGCTTTCAGTTGTACGTATGTTATATATGTAGCTGGGTGGTAAAACGTAATTTCATAATGTAGTTTCCCACTTGGGTTAAATAAGTGTTCCCTCACGATGTTGGGGGTGAAGTAAATGTATTATGTGTTGATTTTTCTTTCTTTTTTTTTACTATATCATTTGTTGCTGTTTTGTTGTTGTAAGGTTTAAACATGCTGCCAGAAGTTACATATAGTTTGTTCTGCCTCCATTTGTTTTTCTCTTTATTTACATAGCATTGTTCTTTCTCTCAATGAAACTTATAGCGGGAGTCTACATTGTGATGAAGAGAGACAATTTTATTACTGGAACTGAAATCAGATCTATGAAACCCTGAGCTCCAAATAACCAACAAATACATGAATTTATTCTCATCTCCAGTTTGAATAAGCCTTTAAGGTCCCTCTAGAAGCTTTCTTTCTTTAAACTACATTTGATTCCATACCTCTCGGTGGCTTCCTTCCTTGTCTGATGAACAAATGTAAAGAGTCTGGGGAAAATGGCACTGAGATTCCTCCTCAAACCCCCTCCTTGAGGCTGTCAGGGTTAAACGTTACTGTCTCAAGGGGGAAAACGTGAGATAACGAGTGAGAGCCTAGTCCAAACACTCGAATGGGAAAATGACTGGTTTACATTTTCATATCATGACAGCACTGTTAGTATGAATACTAACGGCGTTAGCATGTTGAAGAATGCTAACGTTGTAGAATGTCAGTCATTTAAATTATTTTATTCAAATCCTATCCAAAAAATGGCATCATACAAATATTGCAATAATATACAAATGATGTGTCTCAGTCAACAAGTTGGAGGCACCTTCGCCTCCAATCATTGTAGTTGCCAGTCATCCTGTCCAATATGATCAAAGTTTGTCACAGATACAGTAGCCAGCTACGTTTATGCTATTTGTATAACTGATCTTCTAAGTGTCGTTACCTTGTCTTGTGAAAAATAAAATCTTACTGGTTGTTGTTGCTAGGACCAGCCCCAAGATGTGAGATGTGGCCACTCAACATATATATGTCCTGTCTTACTATCACAGTAACATGACTGAACTGACCGTGAGTACCAGACAGTCTTGATTACAAAAGCTCCAATAATGAAGACGTACCTTAGGTTTATGCTAACATATTTCCAATTAGCTTCATGAGCTTAATCTCATGAAGGAATTTATATACACATATAAACCAAAGCATTAAAACCACCTGACCAGTGTTGTTTACATCCCCATCTTGCTGCCAAAACAACTCTGACCCATCAGTGCTATCTAAAACATGGATGCTGGCAGCAGATCCATTAGGTCATCTACAGTCCTCAAATCCTTCCTGCAGATAACCAGTGAGATGGGGATCTCTAATCATTGACCAGTTTTGAGTGCATTACACATTACATTTTTTTTAATCACTTAATAAAATTAGAGGTACTACTTGAGCTACATAGGTTGTGCATATCTACATGATGAGGAGATAAGGAAAAACAATTATCAAAGTACCTTTTTTTCTTTACTTGCCTTACAGTCAGCTGACCTACACTTTAGAGGACTGGAAAAACTGGCATTAAGTTTAAATTCATTGTATAGAAGGAGAAGAATGTGATGGTAAAATAAGCCCAGGCTAATAATAGCTGCTGATAACACCACATTGACTTTTGTGCATCTGCAAAGACAGCATGCTAACACTAAGTAGGGAAAAACCCAGAGTGATGTTAAAGCTGAATCTATGCTCTCTCCAGGCAAACAGTCAGACTCTGATCTTTAACACTAGATTTACTATCCTGCGCAAATTTGCGTAACTTCCCTAAACCCAATACCCCCTAGAATTACTGGCTTTTTTATTTTCTGGTGCAAGTCCCGAGGTGTTAAGCACCCCTGCTGAGATTTTCACAGGTCGTCAGCTTGTTTCTCCTACAGCTTTTGTTGTGCAAACCACCCATTGTCCTTGAGGCCTGGCACATTTGCATTTGCTCACTCAGAGTTGCTCAGATCCAAGGCAGGCCAAACCTCTGTGTTACAACTTTCAGAAATGCCTGATAGAAATGCTTCAACTTACTCATGAGATTTTGACCACATTTTTTGCGGAAGTCACAACTATACTGAATGCACGACCGTTATTGCCAGCTGCAAGAAATGCTTGGTAGGGAACAGCTGTTCCCTACCAAGGTTCGTTTCAAAGTTTGAAAGACTTTGAAATAAAACAGACTTATGTACCCATATATTGTGAATGTCTGTCTTTTGTATGTAGGTTGTAACACAGAGGTTTGGCCTGCCTTGGATCTAAGTAAACAAATGCCAATGTTGCACACACACACACACACACACACACACACACACACACACACACACACACACACACACACAGCAAATCTGCATTTATTTGTCCCACAAGTGGAAAATCTGCATTGTCATTGCAAAAAGTGGACAGAGCACAGTATAGAAAGTGCACTATACAAACAATCTGGAAACATAAATATGGACACGTGTATTCAAAAATATTGGTGTATGTATACACACACACACACACACACACACACACACACACACACACACACACACACACACGTAGATAGATAGATATGTGTGTGTGTGTATGTATATATACATACACACACACACACACACACACACACACATATATATATATATATATATATATCGATATAGATATAGATATATATATATCTATGATATATATATATATCATATATCATATATATCTATGATATATATATATCATAGATATATATATATCTATATATATATATATCTATATCTATATATATCTATATCTATATATATATATATATATACATATATGATATAGATATATATATATATGATATAGATGTGTCTGTGTGTATAACTAGACTTTATGCTTTAAGTTCATGAACTTATGGCATTCATTTCAATCCTGTTTGTAAGAGCAATCATGTGTCCTGTTGGTGCCATTGTGGATTGCTGGTCAGAAAGTTTTCTGGTGCCACTAATCAAAGAGACAATGCCCCGAGATAGATTCATTTCAATTATGCAACACCTTCGATTTGATGACAGGGACACGCGGGCAGAACGGGTGAAAACAGACAAATTTGCAGCGATCTCCGACATCTGGACACGCTTCAACGAGAACTGTGCTAAGAGTTTCACCCAGGGGAACACATGACCATAGATGAACAGCTGTTCCCTACCAAGGTTCGTTGTCCATTCACCCAGTATATTGCAACCAAGCCAGACAAATTTGGGATCAAGTTCTGGATGGCCACGGATTTGGACACCAAATATGTCTGCAGTGCATCTCCTTACTTGGGAAAGGACCCCAGTCGTCAGAAGGGAGAGAGGCTGGCAGAGAACGTGGTCATGAAACTGATGGAGCCGTTTTGGATGATGGAAGAAATGTCACAACGGACAATTTCTTTACTTCACTGTCACTGTCGCACAGACTGCTGCAGCGCAAAACAACATTACTGGGCATGGTGAATAAAGTCCGGCGTGAACTTCCTCAACTTGCAAAAGATACTGCAAAGCGAGAGGTATTCTCCACTTCAGTGCTTAGAAGTGGCAGTGTGTCCTTGACAATTTATGCACCTAAAAAACCAAGACTGTGTGTGTTCTAAGTTCCATGCACCAAGACGTGACGATCGGTGACGGCAGAAAGAGGAAACCCAACACGATCACAGACTACAACCACATGAAGGTATGTGAATGTGTGTACAATTTTACACCAGTGCTACAATGTTTTCTGATGTGTGCTATACAGGCCTATAGAAAAAAACATATACTCATGACTCTCTCGCTCTGCTTTTACAGTGTGGTGTAGACGTGTTGGACCAAATGGCACGGATGTATTCTGTAAGATCAGCAACACGCAGGTGGCCAGTAGCGGTTTTCTACAATATGCTGGACCTGGCGGCAGTGAATGCCTACATTTTGTACAAGGCATGTACAGGGTGGACAGGCAAAGAAGATTGTTTTCGTCTTCTAGCTCAGCAACCGTTGCCGATTCATGCAGCACAAGGAAATCTTAGCACAGAGGCAGGTGCTGTGCCAGGGACTGTAAAGACAACACAGTGCCAGGTGCAAGAGAGCTGCAACAGGAATCGCAGCAGATTTACCTGTGCAACATGTAAGAAATTCACCTGTGCCAAATGCAGGGATGATGGACACTGGGTCTGCAAACCCTGTAAAGTTTGAAACACTTTGAAATAAAACAGACTTGTGTACCCATATATTGTGAATGTCTGTCTTTTGTATGTAGGTTGTAACACAGAGGTTTGGCCTGCCTTGGATCTGAGTAAACAAATGCCAATGTTGCACACACACACACACACACACACACACACACACACACACACACACACACACACACACACACACACACGCACAGCAAATCTGCATTTATTTGTCCCACAAGTGGAAAATCTGCATTGTCATTGCAAAAAGTGGACAGAGCACGGTATAGAAAGTGCACTATACAAACATTTTTATATATATATATATATACATATATATACATACATAGTTATACACACACACACATATATCATATACACACACACACACATATATGTGTATATATATATATATGTGTGTGTGTGTATATATGATATAGATGTGTCTGTGTGTATAACTAGACTTTATGCATATTATATAAGGTGTGGCTATATAAATATATAAATATATGTACAACTCTGTGTATATATGTTTATGGACAGGCATGCAGGCAGGTAAGGAAGGAAAGTAGCCTTGCAGGGAAGGAAAACTTGAATCTCTCATGGTTAGGGGTTGGGGAGGGTGTGTTTGCACAACAAAAGCAGGAGAACAATGGAGCTGACGACCTGTGAAAATCTCAGCGGGGTGCCAAGAGGTGTTAAGGTCGGGGGGAATTTACGCAAATCTGCGCAGGCCAGTAAATCTAGTAATAGGGACTTGCACCAGGGAAAAAAGGCTCAGTAATTCTAGTGTTAATACAGCACTGTAGCTTCTACCTGTAACTTTTCAATCAGCATGGCAGTTGAAGTGCTCTTTGAGCTCGTTTTCACATTTGCTGCAGGCTTTGGCTCAAAACTAAAACACTAAAGCTTCTGTCCTCATTAGGACCAGCATGGTGCGTAATATTATAGCTTTATGTTGTTAAATGGTAATTATGGGACAGTACATTTCAGGACATGTTAGGTGTAATGCAGCAGTAATGTACTAAGCAGTGTAATAAATTACTTTCTAATGCAATGTACTACCTTTAAAAAACAATGCGTGTGCTTCACTGTCAGTCACATTGTGTTGTCCCTCACTCCCCTCTGGTTGTGGCTTCACCTTGTCCTCATGGGGGAGGCTGTTGCAATTAGAAGTGGCAGGACAATGGATGTGTGTATTTGGACTCCAATGATGTTTAGGTGGATGGTAGATATCAAGCTCACATTTACATGAACGTCAGGACCCAAGACTTCCAAGCAAGTCACTGGACCGTAATGAGATGATCAGTGTTATTGACTTCACCTCTCTTTAATGTTCTGCTGTAAATTTGTCAGCTTCCTCAGCACACGTGTAATTTCCCAGTCCAATTTGGGAAGCCAAAAGATTTCACCTTTTTTAAACCATGAAGAATTCTGACCTTCAGCTTCTGTGGCCAGAGCGGAATAATAAAAAAGACTGCGAGGGATGAGGCAGCCCAAAGCACATGGATGCTTTAAAAGTCTTTTGTTTGTCCAGGTTCAGAACCACTTCATCATTAGTCATCATTAGTATGCTGATGAGTGTGAGGATGGAAACTGTGTCTCTATGTGAAGTTTTTTAATAGGTTTTTCACAGTATTTCATAAAAGGAAAAAAAGAAATATATGTAAGAGGGTAGACTAAGACATATGAATTAGAAGTTACTGCAAAAACATTTATAAGTGCTGTGCTAGAAAACCTCCACTGATTCAGAACTTAACCTTAAATATAAAGTATTAATTAAGGTCATTATATTTAAAAATGTAGCTGTGTCAATGGAAACACAGCGACATATAAAGACGCACAAAAGACACAAAGGTGCAACTATTCAGCTGTCGCACACACACACCTACACACCTACACACACGAATTCAGCCTTATCCCTTTCATCACTGCTTCACTTCAGCCGCTTTCTTCTCCATCAGCAATTCTTTTTTCCCATCATTGTCAGAGACGGCTTTATCCCTGTGAAAGCAAGGACATTGCTCGGCTGTAGGCTAGGCAGCGCTGCACTAGAAGAAAGCCCTTCACAGATGATTTCGGCTTTCTCTTTCCCTGACGGGGGGAGAAATCACAATCCCTTGTTCGTTGAAAATTATTGCTGGATTACCTGTGGTGTCCCCGTGCAGCAGAGCTATCACAGCTAAACCAACCCAACCTGGATTTATGACTTTCATGATCGACGCAGAAAGCGCAAGAATTACACATAAAATCTTCATTATTTACGTTTATATATATACCACTGCCAGACCCCATTTGTCTCATCCTGCCTTTGTCTCCTGTCTCTTTGTCTCTAATGATGACAACAATGACCAGGACAGGACTCACCAGGCTTACAGGGATCCAGGTTTCCACTCCTAACCTTACTTACTTGCTCTTGGCTTCAGTTTCTCCCCACCCTGCCCTCTGACATACAATGTGCCTGTGGCTGATAGGGAGAAGAGACAGTGTTGGAAGCAAGGGAAGGTGGCGGAGGGGGTTGGGGGCTCATTGTTTTCTTTCTCTCTCCTGGATCTCTCTTTATTTATGATACCTCCTGCACGACCAGGGACATGCAGCGACCCCAGGAACAACATTCAGCCATAATGTGCTGGTGATTGTGTATTGCAAAAGCAGACTATCCTCTTGTGTGTTGACTTTCTGGCTGATCACAAAACAATAGCCCCCCTGCCCATCACTCTGAGGGAGACAGTTGGTTTGAAGTTTGAGTGAATGAGGGCCACTGGGGGATGGTATCCAAGGCTGGACCATGAGGGTGAATAATGTTTTAGAGGGAATAGGGGGAGGTTTCATTTTAACAGTTATTGTTGCCTTCATCTTCTGACAGAGTCCCTCTGGGAAAATGATTACAAACTATTCAGCTCTGTTTAAAATGTATTTGGTTATTTAGGAACGAAACGTTAAACATTTGTGAGCAACTGTCCTCACGCCCACCATGCACAGCAGCACTGAGTCAGCAACTTATGTTAAAACTGTAAGCCTGTGAAAGAGCCCATGCAGGTAATGAACTATTGGCAGTTGTTAAACAGACTGTGTGTAATGGGTTGTTGGAGCAGTGAGTGCCCTGCTCACCTGTTAGCCTGAGCTTTGGACCAGCTGGACAGGCCAAAGAGCAAAGGTGGGCAGTCTGGGGAAAGGAGTTCAAAGCTGGTGTTGCTTAGCACATTTGAAGTTGCTTAGAATGGCCTCTTCAATAAATGCAACAGCTGATATGAATCAACCTTACAGCTGTTCATGCAACTGTTGTTGCACATTATTTACACTCCATTACCTCTTCCTCAGTTCTATGACTATGCTGTCATGACAGTAAGCACCTATCCAGCCTGTGTTCAAGAGGGCAGACAGGGTTCATCACAGCAGACAAGCACACTTTCTATACATTTACACCATATGCTTCATGAATATTTTATGCTAGATTAAAGTTTTTCAATTTCCTTTTAAAACAAAACAAACAAACAAAACAAGAGTTGGTCACTAGATTAGGTTTGACCTTCCTGAGAGTGCTAAAAGTTTCAGGGCAAAAGTTGGATTTGCAAACAGACAGAAATGTCACATGTTTATAAAAGATTAAGATAAAAGTATTAGTATTGGTTTCTGTACTTGAAAGTTTTCTAGCATTTTGAAGACACAGTGTTAGCTGGTAGTGTGTGGACCAGTTCTGTTTACATTATACATGCTTCCCTTAGCCAGTATCACTAAAAGACGTAGCATACATTTTCACTGTTATGCAGATGGAGTAATTTTATGCAGGATATGTCCTTCAATGCACGCATTAAACAAATATGTAGGACTATGTTCTTCTATCCATGCAATATCTCTAAAATTAGAAATATCCTGTCTCAGAGTGACGCTGAAAAACTAGTTCATGCATTTATTACTTCTAGACTGGACTAGTAGAATGACAGGCAGAGTTCTCAGGCCCTTCTTCTGTGGAACCAGCTCTAAGCTTGGATTTGGACAGACAGACAGACACCCCCTACTTTTAAGATTAGGCTTAAAACTTCCCCTCTTTGACAAAGTTTATAGTAAACGCTGGGTCAGGTGACCCTGAATCCTCCCTTAGTTATGCTGCAATAGACTTAAGGCTGTTGGGGGATTCCCATAATGCATTGAGCGTTTCTCCTTCTCTCACCCCTGTTCACTCACCATGTGTTTATACACCACTCTGCATTTAATTATGACTTATTATTAATCTCTGGCTCTCTTCCACAGCATGCCTTTTGTCTTGTCCCCTCCCTTCACCCCCAACCGGTTGTGGCAGATGGCCGCCCCTCCCTGAAACTGGTTCTGCTGGAGATTTCTTCCTGTGAAAAGGAAGTTTTTCCTTCCCATTGTTGCCAAAGTGCTTGTTCAAAGGGGGTCATTTTCTGTATTATTGTAGGGTCTTCACCTTACAATATTAAGCACCTTGAGGTGACTGTTGCTGTGATTTGGTGCAATTTAAATACAACTGAATTGAATGTAACTGAATTTTGGAGCCAGGAGTGACCATATTTAGATTCAGATTCCGGTAAGCTTAGCAGCATCCAATAAAGTATAGGAGTGCAATACACAGACACTGGGTAAAACGCCTCTTTGACTTTGTGTTCTTTATACCAACTGGATGTTATATCCCCACTCCCTTTTCATACCAATGACACTGATTCCAAATAGTAGAAGTAGCCTTGTAAAGCAAATGTAAAAAATAGTTCACATGTTAATACCTGTCCTAGACTAACTCTAAAAGTTGTTCACCTATTAGGAGTTGCAGACAAACTTTAATTATCACATTCATGAAGGAAAAAAAAGTCCAATCTGAACTCAGAAATGGATTCCTTAACCAAACACAGCAATGAGAAACATTACAGATCAGTGTCACTGTGAAACATTGTGTCACGTCTCAAGACTGAACAGTTTCTTTCATTGCAGAAACTCATTGATTGATGTCAGAGTCACGACTCATTTGAAAAAAAGATTAGTCACCAGCTTCGACTGACACAGTGAGAGTATGAAAATAACCACTAGACAGTTTATCTCATTCTTTGGATTCATAATATTTGTAACTTTTAACAGCTGCCCTGGGGCGCACTGACAGAGGCGAGGCTGCCGGACACTGGCGCCGCCAGGCCTTCTGACCACCACCAGTAGGCAACGGGTGAAGTGTCTTGCCCAAGAGCACAACGACCGAGACTGTTGGAGCGGGGCTCGAACCAGCAACCTTCCGATTACAAGACAAACTGCCAGCTCTTGAGCCACGATCGCCCCAACAACAGTTTCCAAGTCATATTTTTTAAATTTTTTCGAACTATTTAATATTTTTGTTTATGCTGATTATGTGCAGTAGAAGGGTCAATAGGAGAAACTTATAACTGGTTGTTAGCCTTGAGCTCCAGTCTGCATGCCAAATACCCCGGGGGAAGGTACTAACCCCAGGTTTCTCTCCGATGCATCCAACAGAGTATGAATGTGTGTGAATGTCAGAATCAAAGCACCTATGTAGAAAATAAAGTATAGAAAAAGTGCTTGCATGAATGGGTGAAGTTCAAAGTCCATTTACCAACAGTCCTATGGTTTGGTAGATGTGCTCAGAACAGAAAACATCTGATTGGAAGATATATTATCCTTACAGAGCAAATTGTTGTTTGCTGCTAGATAAATAAAATGTTGCTTACAGAAGAATTGGGAGAGATGCAGTAAAATGCTATCTTATCTAAAGCATTGCATGTATTTAAATATAAGTATATTTAACAGATATAAGTCAGTCTAACTGTCTCTCTCACTAAATGCCAGCTGACTCTTGGTGCAATCAAAGCAGACTGCGTAGCTCATGTCGGAGCTCACTGTGACAATGCAAAGTTCTCCCTGCTAATGGCAGGCATCATTAGTTTCATGTAGTGTCATCACTTTCAGTCTTTTTGTTTTCATCCGAACTGACCCGTGATATTGTGATGGTCAGCTCGTTAATTCGCAGAAGCTTAAGCCAGAAAAAGCATCCCAGCTATGAAATTGGCCAATTATCTGGCAGTGTTTTCATTTTGGACGGGCAAAGCAGTGCCAGCCTGCCAGCAGCTCATTAGGAAATGACTGGCTGCATCTCCTGAGCTATTCTCTATTTTGATATCCAAAACAAGGCTGGGTGAGCAAACGCACCAGTCTGTTACATGTGGCATCTCACATTGCAAACAATGATTTCATTCCTCTGTTAAGTTACAAGTGATAAAGCTCCAGGAATACAATGGATGGGATTTGGTTTGGATTGAGGAATCCAGCCTGGGGAGTGAGGGGTTTGCACACACCAAAGGGCCACAAGATAAATGTGAGAGGTCACAAAATGTTTATATATAGTCAATCATTTAAAAACAAAGCAGGAAACGTTTGTCTTTGTGTGTCTGAATAAGCAAAAGAAGAATGGAGGACAGTGGAGGAGGGCGGCTTGCCAGCAGATGAATATAGTATAGATAGTGACTTTGCTTGGCTCACTGCATAAATAGAAAATAATATAGGGTATGTTTGAGAGAGATGTTAAATTCTGTTTTCTTACAATAATTCATAAATAAAAACACCCTCTAAGAATGCAATGCAAAAATCAGTGTTTTAGGGCATGAGGCCTAAACCAGGGATGTGGAACTCCTTTTACATAGAAGCTAGCTTTGATCTTAAGTGTGCCGGACGAGTGAAACTCCCCTTTCAGTCAGCCTGAAGATGTTTGTTACCAACGTTCATGAAGACGTTCTCAGAAAACCTATTGGTGTTAGGCTTTTTTCTCTTCACAGAGTTGTGTGATGCTGTCCTTATATACAATTTCACTATTTCTGGAGCCTACATACAAACATTTTTATCAAATATCACTTACAGAATAACAGAGCTGATGACAGGTTGTGGATATGCTGGAGAAAAACTAGATGAGTGATGCTGAAAATGACTACTAATGTAAAACCTTCAAAGCTTTATGCTGTAGGAGGACTATAGTACTGACATATCATTTTAAGCCCAATATTTGTTTCTTTGGCTCCCACCAAAGTATCTAACTGAGGCCTAAGTAAAGTCAGCTCAACATATAGTCTCTAAATTGGTGTAAATTGGTGCTGAAAATACTTTCAGTACCAATTTACACCAGAGAGCAGAGTGAACCAGCACAAGAAAGCTGCAGCCTTCATGGATTAAGGTTTTTTACAATATACTGTAGATTATATGCTTTTCAAGCAGTGTTGTTCTATCAGGACAAACAAGACAAGCAGCGCTTGCAAAAAAAGAGCCATAAATTAAAACACACCAAAGTAAAGCCATCGCGCTTCCTTTCCCTTCCCCATCTCAGACAGTGCTGTCATGAAGCTTGTCGCCTGTTTACATCCATCCTTTAAATTACTGCCTTCTTGCAGTCGGAGATGACTGTTGTTGCTTAAAGCTCAGTTTGTGTTGTACAAAACTGTAGCTCTCTGCATTTTATGCATCTGTTCTCCAGGCTGAGAGGTCAGCAGCTTTTCCCTGTGGTTTGTGCGCGCACAGTACGGGAGAGTAGCGAGTGAGAAAAGTTGCCGCTGGCACAGCGTTCACTGCTCTGAGATCAGTTACGATCACAGCTACAGGAGCCTTAAGTAGTAAATGAGCTTTAGAGATTAAGCATCATAACAGATTAGTTCATTGGTTGAAGTAGTAGTTACTACTAACGTTCATTAATTTGGAGTACAGATCCATAACAGGATGGTTCACATGCTGATTTACCTAGGCCTGTGAAATTCTGTTTATTTGTTAGAACTATTTAAATTTTCCAAAAACAAATTTTTTTTAACAATCAGTCTAATACTTGGTTCGCCATTACATTGCTATGTGTGCAACCTACACAAATAGTTAAATTCAATTCAATTCAATTTTACTTTTTACAGCGCCAAATCACAACAACATTCACCTCAAGGTGCTTTATATTCTAAGTTAGACCCTACAATAATACATACAGAGAAGAACCCAGCAATCATAGTACCCCCTATGAGCAAGCGCTTTGGTGACAGTGGGAAGGAAAAACTCCCTTTTAACAGGAAGAAACCTCCAGCAGAACCAGGCTCAGGGATGGGCGGGGCCATCCGCTGCGACCGGTTGGGGTGAGAGAAGGAAGACAGGATAAAGACATGCTGTGGAAGAAGTGGAAGTTCTTGGTCCAGTTCTCAGATATGATTAATGAATTCAGATATCATCAATTTTATCATCCGTTGATCACGAGGTCATCTTGTCGGTTAGTTACCTCACTAAGTGCAACAAAAAATATCATAATGTGACCTCACTCCAACCTGCCTTTTCTTATATGTACATGCTATAGAGGTGAATTATTTACCAAGTTGAATCCTTAAAGAGACAGACAGAATGATATAAATGATGAAATGATAGAAATTGCCATCATTACACCACCTGTCAAAGGACTTGGCCATTTAGTGCCAGTATATTCATCGTATTATCCACATAAATATGAGCTAAAATAGGCCAATAAATCTCTTACATTTTTTGGAAAAGCTGCATTTACCAACAAACAAAAACATGTTTCAGCGACGGTTAATGTATGGCAGTCAATTAAATAATTAACTGACCACTTCTTACACTGCAAGCATATGGTTACGTCATTTCTCGGAGAAAACAGTTCATACGTTCTGAGTTCTTCCAGTTACCAAGATATTGGTTTCATGCTACTGACTTTCAAGGCTGTATAATACTAATTTCCCCTGTGCCACAAGCCACTGTGAGAATGTGAAATGAGTCCATCGCTCTGATAAACGGTCTAAATTAACTGAGATACTTGTATTTATTCATTCATTGCTATTGATTCAGGGCACGTATATGTAGCCAAGGTAAGGCCTTGCGCACAAGTCTCTCTTTAATAGAGATATCCACACACGGAATCATCAAGCGGGAACGCGTAAATAACTTCCTACAATGTGCAGTATCCGTGGAAAATGAGCTGCAAAGAAAGGAGGAAGGATGGCAGTCATCTAGTCCTAGTGAACTATTATTATCTAATCCACATGCAACACACACTGAAATAAATTCCATTAATTACAGCTTTGCTCATAGCCTGCAGAACAGACTGTGCTTAAACCAACAGGAGCACGCCTCTGACTGAGCCTCACTACTCTCAGCCCAATTAAATGAAGCTCGTAAATAACATAAACAATACTTCACACCCTTCAGGCACTGTAGTAATCAGCCTAAAGACACCAGGGCATAAAGGTAACAGTACACACACACACACACACACACACACACACACACACACACACACACACACACACCAAGGTAACATACACAGGTGTTTCAAGTGATGCTGATAAAAGCACAAAAACATTCTCAATTATCCTTTCTATTATCATAATTGTGACAATCACTGTAATGCACGCTCAGCCAATACTTGCTCATATTGGATCAGGTGATGTGAACCCATATCTGGAGTCAATCAAATATAATTTTCAAAAAAGCAGAAAAGCATGAAATTCAAGAGTCTAGTTGTAAAATTTGATGCTAAATAACTAAATATGTATTTCACCCTGCTCACTAATTGCACGGGCTAAATTTATTCTACTGCCGGAATAGCTAATGAGTCGTTTGGGACTGCAGATCTCTGGAGTCTGTGTACAGTGGCTACTTTTTTCCCCAGCTTTGTTCAACTTTCTCCCCAAATGCTATGCAAAGCTAATGCTTACTCACAGCCAAACCCAGACACAGTGCATACTGAATCCTTGTACTTTCACAAGGTTCCCTGGATAAATTGGCGGAGGCTTATGCATACAGATTGCAGTTATTTTAATTGGCTGTTGTTTCCCAGTAAAATTATGAGGAATTTCTATGAACACAGACAAGAGCTGCACATAACTCACACACACACACACACACACACACACACACACACACACACACACACACACACACACACACGTAAGCATTCACTGAAAGCAGCAAAGGCAATGTGCCTGTGGCCACATGGTTGAGTGTAGCTGTCAAATTACGAGTCCCAGATGGCCCTCTGTGGCCCTCGGCCCTCTGCTCTCACATCAGTGGCACGTAAACACGTTCACATCATTCACTCCTGACGCATTAGATACAGCCTAGCTTTTATGATTTTCCTTAGCTGCTTAATTCCCCTCGCTGCTTGTTTTAAATCAGTGCATGAGTGCGATTAAATTTTAATATACTGCCTCTGTGGTGACCTTGAGGCGGATTCTGCCCTTGTCAGCTTTAAAAGGGGAAATTGACAAAAATGTATTGCTAATTATTGATATAATGAGAGAGGCAGGCTTTGTTTTGGGACAGCGCAAACTGAAGCTACACAAGACTGAACCATATATACATACCTGAATAAAATGTGAAATACATTTTCAGGATTCAGCTCCCAAGCTTCTGGACATAAATTCCTCTGAGCCAGGATAAGGTAGGAAGTTCAGTTCTGCTAGAACCAGTCGATGGATCATTAGGCTAAATATCACCATGCTTTAGTTTCACAGCTACATCATTATTGGGTAATTGTTCTTCTCTCAGGTGCTCTAATAAAGTTCAATAAGCAAAGGCTAAGATCAGAAAATGTTGAAGCCTCGGGACAAAATTGTACACACCCAGATTTAGGCATGCAACAAAAATACAGGTAGAATCAAAATAAATGTGCCACATAGTGCTAAATTTGGGATATTGTAATAACTACACATTTTCTAGGGTATAGTACATGTATATTCCCAAGCAATAAAAGGTTCATATTTCTGGATTATACCAGCCTTTCCTGACCCCGTGCCTAGTAGAGATATAAGATATAAGATAGATATAACAAAGGCAAAGCTTTTAGTCACAAGTTCCCTAGCAGGGTCCACATCTCAATCCAAATCTGAAGCCTTTCTTAATAATCAATTAACAACCTAGGTGTAGGTTAATGTTCTGGGAATGGGATACATACAAAGTTGTACTGTAAACCACTTTACTTCGAAAGTAACAATATTGCACTTAATTTTCTGAGAGGGTGTGGCAAAAATAGGGTAGGGTTAGGGTCATTAAATATGTGAGTGTGCATGCATATAATATCTGTTTGCCAAGAAAGAAGATGTGTAACCTTTAACACATCACTCTATGTGCACGCATGCCCTCTGAGGCACACACATGCTGTCATTCTGGGCTGTTGCCTTTTTTGCTCACATGGGAATAGTTTATTGATCAGAGAGGAATCTCCCTAATTAGGCCTGAACTGGCAAGGAAAGAGAAAGGGTAAAGCGAGGGGGAAGGGGAAACAGTGAGGAAAAGAGGAAGACAAGAAAAAACAAAGAAGAAGAGAATGCAAAGAGGCACTTTGACTTGTTGTTCTACGATGGATTGGGACATGAGACAGAGCAGAGGAGCAAACAACAAAGGGGACGTGCAGGGGATGGAAGCGACAGGAGGAGGGAGGAGGGAGAATGACAGCAGAGAACACGAGAGAAAAGAGGAAGAGCACAACGCAGAGGGCAAACAAGCGAGACAGAAATACGATGGGCTGCGAAGTGTGGCTCTGAATTTACTACACAGACTCTAACATGACCACATCCCAGAGTTCATTGCTCTAGTTTTAGGAACAGGGAGGAAACAAAGGCTCCACTCACCCTCTGAGCATTTCAGTACTCAAGGGATTTAATTAAAAGATGCATTTAGGTTTTTCATAACACGCCCAGCTCCTTTTTCTTTTCCCCCTGCAACCAGTCATTTTATAAGAGTGAAATCAGCAGGTTTTTCGATGCATGCTGCTAGCATGAACACAACGTAAGCTAACACCTCACCATGAGTACACGTGAGTCCTTTTCAGGCCTCAATGAAAAACAATGGTGACCCACAGAGAGCAGCACTGCTGCATCTCATCTTACTCCAACTGAATGCTTCACATAGTCATTTTAACTTTTAATTCAATCAATTCAGTTTTATGTATATAGCATCAGGTAAGGCAAAGACTCAGCAATCAACATTTTGTAATGACTTGAGATATGGACAAATCTTCTCCACTCTAAATGCTTTCACATCACTCTGAATCTATTTTTTTAAGAGTTCACAGTTAGATTAACTACAAATTGTCTTGTAGTGTTACGCAGCAATGTAAACACAGAGTGTAGGGCTTCTTTATTTATGCTTGTGTTTGTTGATTTGGATTTCCAGCTCCATGTTTATATTCTTAATTTATTCTTATAGGTTAGCTTTACATCATTCCCATCTGAAAAACACTCTTTTTTCGTCTTGAACTGGCACTCAGTTCGTCCTCTCTCTGAATCCAGCGAGGAAACTTTCTTTAGATTGGCTGCTTCCTTCAAACAGGAGATTTCAGCAGTAGGTGTGCCAGGCTGCTGTGCTCATGGAAACAACTGTATACCGAACCTTTAAAGCATCCTGGGGGTTTACTTAGTCATACAATATCATTATTTTGAACCTTTTGTTATGTTTCAGGTGCGTATCCACCACTGGAATGAATATCAAAAGCATAATATGTCAAGTGGTGCATCTATCTTTGGGACTTCCTTCCTTAAAAACCTTGTGGGCTCAAACTTAAACACCAAACAAAAATGGTTTCTATTCAGGATGTCTGTGTGTCTATGCCAACACACGTGAAATCCTGCCTAAGAAATTCTGTCTTTTGATCGCATCAGGAAACTCAGTTCTGGGTGTCCTATTATAAAAACAGGGGACTGTGTTTCCTAATTTCATTTTCTGCCACAGATCAAATTCACTTTCTCTCTGCTAATTGTTCAGAATGTTAGAAGGGGAAAAATCCAGATTACATAACATCTAACGAAACAAATGTCAGACAAACAAAACAAGACAAAACAGGTAAAGTGCGTTTGTGTCTATTTGTGTCTGAGCAGGTGATAGTTGAGACAGATTCAGAGTTCCAAAACGAGGCATGCGTCATGCTTGTTGAATAAGGCGGTATCGGTGCCGAGCTCATCAAGCAGCCCATTTTCACACAGTCGGTACACTCCAACTAAATCTAATAAAGCTCCACAAAAACACTCTGCAGCAACATCAGAGAGCTGTCTCACAACGCTCTTCCCCCCCACCACCCCCGCTCATGTCTCTCGAAAATTGCACGGGCATACTGCCTGAAATGGTTTGGAATGTTGAAGGCTGGTGCGCTAAAAATGTGTTAATTACGTGGGAGTCAAAGCAAGCTTTCGAGTGTCATTGGTCTGGAAATGTGGAAAACTGAAGAGCTTGGAGCCACCAAAGGCCACAGATGTGATTATAAACTTAAAAAAAGGTCTGACATTTGTTATCTCGTCACATGTTCTAAATGGCTGAGCTGACCAAAATATAGCCAGTCTTCACTTAAATTGGGACGAGGTCGAAATGTGGACAGTAAATAGTGAGAAAATGAAAATGAAAAGCATTGTTGTTTTTTTCATGTTAGACACCTCTCTTTCATCTTTTCATCTAAATGAATTTTTCGATCAGTAACAACTTTCAAAGTCTAAGCTTGTGAGTCATTAATGATGATGGGTAAAAGGTCCCCCCCCTTACCCTCAGCCTCCTTTTGTAGGTCTGTCTCTTTTTTCCCAAATATTTAATCACTCTGAGATGAGGGCATCCTCATTTAAAGAGGCAGGCTGGTGTTAAGACACGTTTTTCTAATCTGAAATGTTCGTCTGACTCCTCACATCAAACCCCTGCTGTTTACAGCCCAGTTTCGTGTTGGTGGATGTTATTATTGCCTCATGTCTACCCCTCAGATCTAGCTCTGATGTGCATTTGAAAGGCTGCTTTACACTGAACAGTCAAATAAAACAAATTCAGAATATTAAAACGAGAGGCTGCTGCTTTTTGTTGCTGGACTCTAATCAGTCTGTTTAAAATACAACACACAGAAATTAATACTAAATTATTATTATTTTGTAACTGGAGAGCATAGTGCTGTTGGAATAGAAGCACAGCACACATCTCTTTTGTTGTCACCCCTGCCGGTGTGATTATGATTTATGTACCCGTCTATTTGATGGTCAGCGTGATGCCTCAGAAATCAACAGATTTCAGTGAAATTAGGTGGAAAATGAAACCACAAGCAATTACAAACAAGTGATTAGTATTTGGTATGGATTCAGAGCCAGGTGTAGATGGAGGGTTTGCTGCACCGGTGAAAGTGTTAGTGCCAAAAAAACGTAACAAAAAACAAACAAACAAACAAAAAAATTAACATTAACATTCAAGTGACAGCTCGAGGGATCAAGTCAAGTAGCATTTAAGCGCATGAAAGCTGACACGGGGTAGATCAGGGTTGATGTACGAACAACAATATGGTAATAGTTTTTTGAACTGCCCCAATTCTATTCAGTTCAGTTTTATTTATACAGCGCCAAATTACAACAACAACAACGGTCGCCTCAAGGCACTTTATATGGTAAGGTAGCCCAACCCAAAAAACCCAACAATCGTATGACCCCCTATGAGCAAGCACTTTGGCGACAGTGGGAAGGAAAAACTCCGGCAGAACCAGGCTCAGGGAGGGGCGGGGCCATCTGCCGGAGACATGATAAAAGACCTGCTGTGGATTTCCTACCGGCAGTCATGTTTTTTTCTTTTTGATGTCACAGTGAGCCCTAACCTTAGACTAGTGGTTCGATCCCCGATCCTCAACTTGTTTGGTGTCCTGAACTTAGACCAAAAAGAGACTGACACAAGGTGGCTGAGATCAAGGAACAGTCTATGTAGGCAACAAAAGCACCTTTGTTGAGGTGGGAAAAATAGTGTACGTAAATAAATATGGTCCTCAAATAATAAATACCCTCAGTTGTCATTTAATATACCTGTATAACAATTTCTATTAGACAGAGCTACACCGACACAAGGAGACAATCCAGAAATCCATCTGTGTGTTTGATGGTATTAGAAATGCAGTTCATGATCTCTACTGCCACCTGTCCTCAAGGCTGCGTGTGCGAGCCAGCTAAATGAAGCTGCACATAGTATAAACATTTGTATGTTGTAAAGTTTTATGTGACCTGCTACTACAGATATAAAATAGCAATTTTGCTTTAATCTGTCAAGTTTGCATCTTAAATAATTATTACTGATGTTCATTAGGATTCGTTGTCCCTGCTAAATAAGTAAAATAAAGAAAACACAAATCTTCATTGAACAGAAATAAAGTTTTTGCAAATATAAAATATTTGTAAAAAATGTTCAGACATTTTTTCTTTCTCTTTTTTTCTCCTAAATGACTTGATCTGTATATTGTTTATAAGATTTGAATAAAATGACAAAACCAACACATTTACAGTTTGAATTATCACCTCAAAGCAGAAGCAACTCTTTGATGTATAAAACAATTCAGTTTTTAGTACTTTTTATACATCGTTAATGTTTTCATACAGAAATGGCAAACATATTGTAAGCAGCACTGCCAAGTGGGTTGTTTCTGGATCTTATGTTTGTCACTTCCTTTAGGATTAGGCTACATGATAAGTAATTCTTTCCTTGACTTAGACGACAGGGAAAACATTGTCTCACAAAAGAGGTGAGAGTTAGAGCAGGCTTTTGTCCTTGTCCTCCAAACCAGCTCATCTGCTCTTTTTTCGTTTAAAAACTCAGTCCACTGGTGTTTATTCTGGACTGAATTGTCTATCACAAATTGTTTTGCATAACTGCAAACTAAATGCAAGACAGAAAAGGGTTTTTATAAAACATATTGTTAGAAAAGGTTGTGCTGCATTTATCCAAGTGTGTCTAACAGTGCTACACTGTCTATGCTGCTTTGAATGATTTAGTGTAAGTATACTGTGTACTCTGTTGCTGTGTCTGTTTTCATTGTACAGCAGACAGAACTAGGAGGACCTCAAGAACTGTCTTCTGTCCAGGCTTCATACATCATTGATTACTTATTGGTATTGATTCAGTCTGTCCTTCAACATGGGAGAGACCACTCACATAAAACACCCAAAAACACACAGAATGCCTGCACATCACAACCTGTGCATGACGGCCATGTTGCAGGCACACAGAAGCAAATAAAAAGAATTAAAGCTCTTCAATGTTTCCTTCTCTCTCTGTGTGTCCATCCCTTTTCTCCCTTTCAGTAACAATGTGTACCAAAGTCATGCAGCAAAGAGTCGTGGCTTCTTTGGTTTGTGTGAGGGCAAAGTGGAAATCTCTTCAGTTTCAATTGCCTCAGTCAATGGCTGTTTCCAACAATGAAACGCAAGCAGATGACCTTGTAGAGCCACTGACCAAGACAGGAAGCATTAAAATTTCATTCTTATACGGCCTGTTCTTCACCTCTTCTGTCAGTCTCTCTTGAAGGGTGGTGGATTGTGACTGAGGCCTGCAGCAAACCTCAGGCTGCTGAAATCTTCCTAAGCTTACATCTTTCTTTCTGATTTGTTGTGTTCAGATGAATAACGACATTTATACACTTCCTGTAATTGTGTTTATGCAGTGCATGTCTGTATGTGCACAGAGCATCATGTTGACAAAATAAGTATGTGGAAAATGAAGTGTCACAGTGAAATTGCTTGCTAAGAAAAAACACATATATATATACTCTCTTTTCATGTAAGCAAATGCAACAAAGCTATTACACAAAACCTGCTGCCATATGTGAGTCCACGCTGTGATATTCACAAGGCTGCTGTTTGTGTCATTCAATTACAAAAAACAGGTTGTAATTGTATCTAATTGAAATTTAGCCAATAAAAACCCATAGCTCTGCCAAATTACTTGCTGCAAATATGTCCTTGGGGACTTGCTGGGGAAATGTACGGTAACACGCTACAGGCATGTCAAAGAAATGACCTTTGGGAAAAAATTCGATTTAGCAGCAAACCAGTTAGAAATTAGCATATCCAGATGTAGCCAGCTAAATTTGATTTCATTGCTTTAATTGGATTTAACCTGCTTTGCTGTAATAGCTATAAAACTAGAGTCTTGGATATGCACCACCTCCATAGTGCTTGGATAATATTAAGACAATATGAGCTGGGAATATTGATATGAGCATCATGACTAGTGTGGGGAAGCAACACTGGAATTGCAATCTCTTTATTTAGAAATGAAGGACAGGTGGAAGATAGCAACAGCAAATTAAAATCTTCCTGTCATCTGACACATGTACCTTTGTATTACATGCTCGATAAGGGTGTAGCTCTGACACAGCAATCACAATCAAAATGTCAGAATACATTTCTAGGTCAAGCAGTGAGGATTGGCAAATAATGTCAGGTGCTTTGTACTGTGGTTGAGGTTACATGGCTGCATGATCTACAAGTCAGTCACTACAATAATGCACATTCTGTTTTGACAATCATAGAACAGAAAAAGGACATAAGATTTCATTCTAAACCAAGTCTGTAAAAACATCATGCTGATGCTGCCAACTATGACTAAACAGCAGGTATGGTATAGTACATTGCATTTGTACTACTGACTGAATACTGACTATAATTTAAGCCACTTTCACCCTTTTACAAGCTTTGTTCTTCGCACTATATGAGCTTCATTTATTGTATATGCATTAAAAATGCATCAGTTACAGTTTGCAGTATCTCACAAAACCCTGATCTGTTTCATGTATATAGAGAAAAAAACTTACTGTCAGTCTTTTTTTAATTATTATTAGGCAACCTGTGTGTTTTGCCCTTTGTGTAGAAAGACATAAAGCATCTGGAACAACCTTTTAACATGAAATGCTCCCCTAAACAAAAATATTAGCATTTTCATCAGCCTCTTCTTCCATGTGCTCACACATGAACTATAGGTCTCACAGTGGAGCCTGAACTACATCATTCTTCACTCGAAGGCCCAGCAGGTAGCTTTCGCTTCCCCTCGACCATAACTAAAAACCAGTGGTCAGCCGCCTCAGTGGTCAGCTCCTCTGAAATCATTACTATGTTAATAACTGCAAAATACTCTTTGGTAGCAGGACAGGGAATAGCCGGACAGCAGGACACAGTGTTAGAGGGAAAATATAGCTCCTTGAAACCAAAAGGGAAAACAAAATGGGAGAAATATAATGGAGGTGGAAAAATAAATGTCCAGAGGGAGATGTGGGGTGGGCCCAGAGAGTGCTGCGGTTTTTAATTCCAGATGATTTCCTCCAAGTTTTACCCAAATCAGGCCAGAGAAGCACTGATGGAGATAGCAACCCCTACCCTCATTAGCCCTCTCCAGCTGCTTCACTGACATTTTGCACTTCATCCAAAGCCCCAGCGTCCCCCCAAACTACCGTCGCTACCAGAACACTTCAAACACACGAACAGTAATTTGGTCCAATCTTAGACCCTTCTGAAGCTATAATGGAGGCCTCCTTCCAACACGGACATCAATAAAATTGCTATGTGTGTCTCTGCGTGCGGACGTCACATTTGTTTTCTTTACTTTCATACCTCCCACATAGTCCCACCGCCATCACCTCCACCACAGCTGATATGGCTGCTGCGAACAAAGAGATGGTCTTCCATTAATGTAATTGGCCAATTTAGCTGCTGCAGCAGCAGCTGAGGGCGGCTTTATACAAGTGGCTTTTCATGAATAACAAATTAGCCGTTACCTGGTGACTGAAGGTCCAACAAGTGGGTCTGTCTTCAGTGGGAAAAAACACTTATCAACAATTTCATTTGAATAGAAATTTGCTGCTTAACTTTTGTTGTAGTTAGGCGTGTGTAGTCAAATAACATTTATATTACACATTTTAGAGATAAAATAGGTGAAGGGTAAACACGTTACTTCTGTTTTCTGTGCTTTTGGGAGTTTATTTTCTCTATGTGCTACAGATTTAGCCATTTAGCTACACAGGAAATTCCACTTATCATACTGCATGTGATCAGTGGAAACTCTTTGTTCTTTTCTCTTTCTGTTTCACAATAGTTCATAATTTGGGGGTCAGAAGAAACATCATTATTTTATTGACTTCCAGTACATTTGTGTTTATTTAAAATGACAAAATTTTAATTATATCTACGCAGACCTACAAAGGCTCACTCTTTCACTCTTTGTTCACTTTGTGCTACCTTTATATACATTTACAATATTAGAAAACCATTTTTCCAACTGCGTCCATTGTTGTGTTCCCACCCAGAACAGCAGAAACTGGATCAAACCAGAAGAAAAAGAACAGCGGCAGACCCCAGTGCACAATAAGAACGTCAGGGTGTGTAGTTTCAGGAACAACCGGCAGTTTCATTAAATGGTAAAACTCTTCTCAGTGTCAGCAGAGCCGTAAAGAAAAGGCCATATCTGAGCCTGTCCAATAAAAGGGAAAAATTATGAAGGACAAAAGACAGGGACACTGGACAGAGGAACATTGTGAGACCTGGAACAACAGAAACAATTTTGGATTCATTTGTTAAGGATTTGGGAGAGGGAAAAAGATAATCCAGGACTTCTGGTGGCAAAGTGGGAGTTTTGTACAGGATCAAAGAGGACTTGAACACGAAAGGTTACCACAGCGTTCTGCAACAGTCTGCAACATCAATTCATTTTCTGCTTAACTGCTGCCAATTTCTTCCAACAACAGGATAATAATCCACAACACAGCTCCAGTCAGTGTAGTCGGCTGGCATCCTGTGTCACCAGATCTTAACCCAACTGTCCTATTGTGTGAACAGCTTGACGGTTTAAATCAGAATAGTTATCAAACCAATCTTAACGTGAGAGGTGGTTCAGGAGGGGGGAAGAGTGAAAATCCCCAATTGTCTACACATATTCACAGTTATGATTTATAGTTAATGCTAAAGTGGACTGGTACTCATATAGTAGTGTTCCTACATGCTTCATTCACCCAGTCACACACAAATTCATGCGCTTTTTCCTGTGGATAATACATCTAACACTTACACGCACACACACTCCAGCGGATGCACTGGAGCACAGGCCTTCTGATTGGTAGATGACCTGGTCTTCCTCCTAAACCGCAGCTGCCCTGAAAACCTGTAAATCTGTGATTGGTGCAAATGCACAACTTTTTTTTTCCTTTTTCAATTTCGCAACTCGTTTAACAAACAAAAACTATTAACCATGAGAAATGTGAAATTTTTGCATTAACCCAAATGTTTCAGCCTGGGTAAAAATAAATAGATAAGTAGATGAACACAGTTCTAGAATTATATGAAAAGCCACTAAAAACCAACAGATTCAGCATATCTGATATACATCATCAGCTCCAATAAATCTTAACAGTCAGTGAACAAAAGGTTACCGTGTTTGAACACATTTTATTCTGCTTCTCTCTGATGTTTGTGTGACATACGAGCGCACGACTGCAGGGGCCAGCCATCAAAAGGGAATGACCTTTCCCACCTCCTCTTTGGCTGCCACGTGTAAAATTCAGTAACCCTTCAGGTTTCTTCAAACAAGCCACAGTCAAAGCATGCAGGGAGCAGGGTGTCTGTCTGCATGGTTGTGGCACTGTGGTTTATTTCAATTCAATGCAGCTCTGATAAGCAACTTGTGATAGCCGTTTCCTGCCATTTTCCCCAGGCAGACAATCACGCAGGCAGATAACAAAAATAACAGAATGTGACCTCTACCTGTCTTGATTCACACAAAAATAACTACAGGAAAATCACATAACTGTGCTGAATGATTGTGCTGTTAAAATGAATTTGTACACAGTTAACTTCTTTATTGTGTTTCACATATCATATACACAGCACATCAATATTAAACCACTAATCCTCCACTTTCAAATCTGTTGACATGCTACCATTTTCTGATTTTTAAAAAATGCCTTAACCTGAAGCATATCGCAGTGGAAGGAGTGTTCAACGCATGCAAAATCTACCTAACGTGCAACTATTCTTATTGGCTCTTGGTTTCAGTTTTGCCCACTTAAATTCTCAAAAGAAGATTGCTTCTGTTCTGTCTTTATGCTTTTATCTGGGAAAATGTGTTAGTGTTCTGTTTTCTCCTTCATTCCTGCTTTCACTTGCTCTCAAAGTAATTTCACTCACAACTTTTGATGCCACCACACTCATCCATTGATCTTTCTGCTCATGTTCTTTGACTCAGACACTGCCTACTCTTATAATATGGCTGTAAAGCAACTCAATGTTATATAGTCTCAGTAGCCTGTAGGCCCTATGCAGAGCTGTGCAGACCATCGTGTGCACCTTGTAGCTGTCTACTGTCACCAAAGGGCAATACATAAAATGAGTGAAGCGACTTGTATTGTGGCATTTTCTTTCTTTTTTATCTTTGTGATATTATTAGTCCCTTGGCCTAGCCTCTGCTGCACAGACAGCTAGTGATAATATACAAACTGACTGTTAAAGGAAACGAACACTATTCACTGAAGCAATACCCAGCATTTCTAATCTGCGCTATTGATCTTTGATGTTCTTTCCTCTCCATGGTAAACTGTGCTGTCTACAAATCGCATCACTACTGTAAAGCATCTACATTTGTTTTGGAGTACTGGATACAAGTACCTGTGCCTTCATAACCTCTGTATTGGTTAAATTCCCTGATTTCCTAAGCAAATGGAGACATTAATTTTTTTCCTTAAATTGTATTTAGTACCGTGCTGAATAAACTTTATTTATCTGTACTGCTAGGTGGCAAAATGTCTAAAAATGACTATATATCAGGCATCATTGAAAACAAATATGAAAACGTGGAACACGACTGTCTTCTGTAAAACCATCTAAAAAGAGTTTTTATGTAGTTGACATATTATTATTATTATTATTGTTATTGTTATTCGTTTGTGTATTTAAAAAAGCTTTTTATAACGCTATAATGCTAACCAGATGTTTAGCATAAATCTGGCATTCGAAATACCACATGCTTTGCAATATAAGATGATAAATGTAACTACTGTTCAGCACTGACAAAATTATAGATTCTGTTGTTTTCTTCATTCTTATTCACATGTTCTCTCATTTTCCAGTGACTCACTCCCAGTTAGTATCAGCTGTACAAATTCGCAAAGCGTCTAATCTAGACTGTGAGATTCTGAAAGTGGACCCAACGTCTGTGATCAGCTACTGGATAATCCATCAGCTCTCTACAAACACAAACGGGTGTCAAAGCTCATGTGAGTGTGCACTTTTTCCTGTGTGTCAGTTCTGAAACTGATTTATTACTTAAGTAAACGTGGAGATGTAAGAGCTGAAGTCATCATATTGCAAGTCACCACTCTCAAGTCCTGTGATCACAGTCAAAACAGCCAAGTAGAAAACATGTCAGTCTTAATGCGGTCACAGTTTAAGAAATCCAGTCATTTTAAACAGTTTTAAAAAAAGAAATATGGACAGTGTTGCACATCCCGAGCTTAAATGACATCTTAAATGATGAGCTTAGCATAAGCCTGTGGACACCAGAGGCCGGTTGGCATTGCTATTATTATGCAAATAGACTGTTTTTCAAGTCCACTTGGAGTCAACCTGAAGGATGTACATGCACTTAATGACTGTAATGTAGTGCTCTGCAGATGAGTCTGCACAGTCACAAAAAAATGGCAGCCATCTGCTTAGACCCTTGTGTTCACCCTCTGACAACAAAATTGACATCACTTGGACCCAACTGGACCCATCCAAAATTGTGGTATTTTATACTGACTTACGTCCAGTCACAAGTCTAGAACCCGTTTATTTAGAATGGGACACACTTGCTCTGGTTGACATCCTGGTTAATGGTTGAAGTGCATGTGTGAAAAAGTGGTTGCAGAACTGAATTTACTACTAGAATAAGAGAAGTTACGTATTAGGTATTAGAAGACTCCAGTGGTTGACATGCAGTTCTTTTCTGTGTTTAATTAAAGGCATCAGAGAAAAGAAATACTTAACTAAAGAAGAATATCTGACCCAGGCTACTGATAGGGTGACTGTCACTTTCTCAATGATAAGCGTTTATTATCTGCGACTCATACCATTTATAAGCTGATAACTTTGTAAAAGGCCAACATGCTAATAGATTCACATTAGTGAGAGCATATTTAATGTGCATATCACATTTGGTTGCACTGCTGTTTAAACTGCTGTGAGACACAGCTCATTCAACTGTTAGCTTCTTATCTATTCTCCCCATATCTACAGAGCCTGAAGACAGCTCCACTCCATGCACAAATGCTGTCTGGTTTATGGGGTTTTTTGCCATTATATTACCTAGATTTTTTTAGCATTGTCATAAATCAATGAGACCACTTAGAACATGGACCACAAAATAAATTACCCCAAATCCCCATCCTCAGTGACACTGCCAAAACCACTGCAGAGAGCTGTTTACCCCCCGTTTCAGTCAAATTGTAATAAGATAATTTCATTTGTGTCCAAGACATATTCAACAAACCAATACTTGATTTGTTAAATTAAATTTGTCAAACTGGTTTGCATAAGAAATACTTATATAGACAAACTCATAGGCATATATATATTATATAGTGAGATGAGGCCTATGGTTTATAAACGTTTTGAAAAGGTCAGAGCGTGGTGCTGTATGGCTGTGGATCATGGCCAGATGGACCAACACATGGCGCAGGCATTGTCATTCAGATGTGGCGTGGGCTGCTTCACTTTTAATAAAGGACAAATAAATTAATTCAAACGCTTTAAAGGCCACTAAGGAAATAAGTATCATCTGTTACTGTGTGATCTGGGAGCTGAACATGTGTTTGCTCAAGTTTATATCAGGTCCAGTATTTTTATCAATGAGAAAATCACTTATCATTATACATTTACAAGCCTGCCTCAAGGAAATTGTATTTGTATCTTAGTTTGTATTACAAAGTACAAATGGGAAATGTAAACCTGGGATATTTTTAGAACTGGGGGGCTTGTATTTTTGTGTTTGGGTCAACTGTAGCTGTAGAAAGCAGAGAACTATGATACCAGAGAAGAACAGGGTTTGTTTTAAGTCCCATGTGTGGTTTGGTTTACACCAGGATTCAAATGACACTGTGTTTTTTCTCTCCTTTGGTCAGATTGTCAGATTAGCCGATTAGAGTTATAGTTTCTTGTCTTTAGAGTGAGAGAAGAGAGGGGAGGGATGTTGGGGATATCATTTTTTTTTTCATCTTAACAAACTCAGAAGACAAATATCTTGCTCTTTGGCTGCTTTCTGCTCCATATAGTTAGTCTAACTGGTTTCTAAGTGTGTCTGTGTGTTCTTTGCTGCTGAGCAGATGGTGTACAGTGAGGTTTTTGAGCTTTCCCTTAGAAAACAGCTGCTGCCAAAAACAATGTTGTGAGTGCAATGACACTGAAGAGCAAAATGTGAGCTGACCAGCTAAGTAACGTTAAATGGACTGTAGAGCTTAAAAACTAATTCTAGTGGTTTCAAAGTGCATTAGAGTGACAACATAGATGTCATTCAATGGCCTGATCAGCAGTTGGGAAAAACTAAAATCTGGCACATGGAAAAGCTGGGATGGAAGTGCAAACCCTCCAATTAGAGGACAACTTGCTATACCACTGCAGCTCATTTAGCTAACAGGACCAGTAAGCCAAGGTGAGCTTCAGATTTTTAGTTAAATCTTTTTAGATTCATTTAACTCTTACATCACATTGTTTTCCTTTTTTTCATTTGATTCATTAGCTTAAAATGTGCATTGTGGTTGGCTTGACCTTCACTGAAATGTGTCTGTATCTGCATAAAATCTTTTCCTCTACAATGTTTTCTTTAGACATGAACATATTTTGAAATACACATATTCCTGTGTACCTGTGTATATTTCTTTGTGGCTTTACTTTGAGCATATAATCCTTCCTGTCCACTGAAGCCCTGTTATTGTGGCAAACACTGCTGTAAGCCCAGTACACACTGTAGGTGAATGAAGGAGAGGAAGCCATGCTGTTGTTGGCACACATTCTTCTATGCCATTCCTAGTTGAGAATGGAACCACGGCTCTGTGAAAGCATGAGGGAAAACAGCAATTTGCCTGACTATCATTTCCACTGAATCTGAATTAAATTGCCCACTAGCTCTATGTGCGTGCATGCATACAGCTGCACACACAGACACAGACACACACACACAATGTTTGCTATAAGCAGCTGGACTAACTGCTGGAACCGTTATGCTCGTGCTCTCCCACTGAACTTGGTTTACTGTAGACTGTAAAACAAAACTGGCAAAGCACACAGCAGTTGTTCCAAACTAAAAATCCATGTCCGCAATACTGGAGAAATCATCCAATGTAAAGCTGAAGATTTAAATGGACCTTTTTTTTTTTCTAAATTTACTCTCATACTATCGGCTTTGGTACCTCTATTAGTGCATCCAGTTGAGGAATAGACTTTGTTAGTCACTGTAGCACTTCTCTTTGGATAAATGAAGTCCAACTGTGTTGGTGATTTCAGTGTGTCTTTGTGAAATATAGACTCATAGTTATGGACAGCTGACATGAGAAAACTTTGGTTTACTTGGCCTTCACTTATTATCCTGCAGTTTAATAGGTTAGCTGTGTTTCTTTGGAGTGCAGTGAGTATAGTTAGGGGGTAAAATTTGGCAGGTGGGGGAGCCCTAAGATCAGCTGTACTAACTCAGCATGGGGAAAAGAATATGTAGTGTGTGTACTGTGAGCTTCTTCATGTACAGGTTGTGATCAGCTGACTCATGCTGCTACTGATGCTCTGAAGTTTTCTGCTCTCTGTGGATTTACATACCTGAATTCAACAGGATGTAAACCAATATTTCACATGCAGATTTTCATGAAAACATCAATTTTCTCTACACTGACAATATAATGTTTGTACTGTCTTTATGCTGGATAGTATAAAGTTAGTATAGATGTGCAACTCAGTGAATGACTCTGAGCATCATCAACTTAAATACTAATTCATCTCTGCTACACTTTATGTGACCTCACATTGACTGTGAACAGCACAGCGTCTGTGCACCCGTCCAACACAGTGCTTTGCTGTAAATTCACCACAGAAAGCTAATCTATTTATCCTGCACCCAAAGTACTGTCATGGAACCGCTGAATAACACAAAGTACTCACTTCAGCATTTGCACTTTGTTACTTCTGGGGACAAGCTCTTGGCCTTCTGCTCAGTTTTTTGTATACTGGTTAACAATATCCACCGGATTCTGTTTTTTTCATTTTCACTGACTGAGTGCCTCTACCCACAGTATACTCTGTTACTTTACTTTTTAACTCTAGGTCCCATTGCAAATATTAAGTGAACAAATGTTTCAGCTTATTAATACTGTGTAGGAGGGACTGAGTGCTTTTGAACAGAGTCCTTGACACCAAAACGTTTGTAGTTTTAAAAACACTAATCAAAACCGAAATAGAAAACAATTATGTCACATCATTAGCCATAAACCGACTGAGTTATAAAATGAGATATGAAATGTACTGATGAGACATGACACCTGTAAGGTGTGACAAAACCGAACCTTCTGGATCTGCATGGAAACTGTTAATGAAGACTAAATGTGGCTTTAATTGTTCATTCATTATCTAACTGACATATGTTGTGTCTGCGGTTTGTAGCTATGCAAAGCAGCTTTATATACTATATAAAAATCTTTTTCTTAACAGGCCTCATCCGTTCAAACAAGGTCTACACAGACAGTTGGCATATAATATGTGTCTCAATATTGCAGTTTTTCAATGACAAGAGACTTTTATGAAGAGTGACGATGCTTTTGTCAAGACCAGTAGGGGTTGAAACATCATCAAAGAATTCAGGATCAACTGAAATTTGCATGTGCTCACATGGACAAACCTTGTGGAGAAAGGTTTTATGGTCAGATGCGGCAATTAGGCCACAATGACCAGATGCGTGTTTGGAGTGAAGATTTCTAACCTAAGAGCACTGCCAGCTGCCAGAATGTTTGTGGTATCATCAAGGTTATTATCGTTAACGAAAACTAGCGAAATAACAAAAACTAGAAGTGAAAAAACATTTTCGTTAACGGAAATAAAAATAAAAACAAAAAAAGGAAAACTAACTAAAACTGTAATGAGTGTTCACAAAACTAACTAAAATTAACTGAATTTATAGCAAAAATGCATTTAGTTTTCGTTGATGTGTGCGTGTCATACAATAGTCAAGGGTGAAAAAGAAGTTTAGTTCCAGGTTTTTTTTCTTGCTGTGTCTCATTATGCCAGCAGGTGGCAGTACGTTAGTCGAGTCGTCTGTGTTGCTGCTCCGTCCACGCGCAGAATCATGTCAGGAAAAGTCTGGAGAAAGCGCCAGAGTCCAATTTGGGATTACTTTGAATATGACTGTGTTTTGGATAAAGCAAGTGTCTTGTAGTGGAAAGAGACAAATTATGAGGGACATTTCTAAAGGGAAAAAAATCCCACAAACCTTAAAGTGCACTTGAAAAGCTCACACAAGAAGGCTAACCTAGCTTACCTTGAGAAGGTAAGGGAGCACGCCCAACCCTCATCCCCAGAAACAGAAGCTAACCCCAGGCAAGGCAGCGTGATGCATCCTGAGACAACAGGACTGGGATATCTACATAACTGTGTGAGTCAATTGCCTTCAAAAGGTTTATCAATTCACTTGAACCAAAATTACGAACACCCGGTGCTGCAAGAGTTAATAGTCTCATTGGGGCCAAGATATACATTTTATAGTTGCCTGGTATCAACGGTTGTTCATCTGCCCTAATTTATTTATTTAAAGAACCCATAGGTGGGAATGTGAGTTGTCTGTCTCTGCGTGTTAACCCTGTGACAGACAGGCGACCTGTCCAGGGTGCAGGGTATGGTAGCTGGAATAGCAACATACCCAAGGATAAGCAGAAGAGAATGACTGATATGATGAAACTGGGATTTTGTTACACTTTATTGCAAACACAACTAAAACTATAACTGAAACCAATCAAAACTAAACTGAAACTAATGATTTTCAAAAAACTAAAAACTAAACTAACAAACAATTGGTAAAAACTAATTAAAACTAATATAAAATTGAAAATCTGAAGTCAAAACGAAATAAAAATAAAAACTAATGAAAATTGCAAAACTATTAAAACCCTGGGTATCATTATGCTCCAGGGCTGGAATAATAATGAAGAAGGAGGACTGCCTCCATACTCTTCAATTTTACCTCAGGCTGGATGATTAAAACTTACACACAGTTGGCTTTTATTAAAGGGCAATGATGCCAAATATGCATCAGGACTGGTTTTGGAATGGTCTATGGCTATTTAATATCCATCCAGAATTATGCCACAATCTTGTTGACAGCTGCCAAAAACATGTGGTCAAGGTGCAACTTGCAATGGGACATTTAATCAAATATCAGTGGAGGTGAACGTATGTATCTGAGCCTGTATAATTTTGACCGTGTGTGGATTGGGGAAAACCAACCAACTAACCCTTCTTTGTAACAATAATGCTGTCTGTGGATCAAAAACTAACAAGTGCATAATCGCATTGGGACATACTATAAGGAAAAGCTGTAACAACATAGGGATCTGTTAACAGTAACATGTTAAACCAAGGTCCATGCCCATGAGTAGACTCTGAAGGAGAAATTGGATTTCTGCAGTCACAAATCCTGCTGTATATTGTAGTTCTGGTGTAAATCCAGGGGATGAGTGTTCGCCCTGACCTCAGCAACAATGCTACCCTACAATCACTCTCCTGTGAATGAGGCCACCACAATCCCATCTTTTTTCATTTCACTCTCCTTCTCCTTCATGACTTTACAAGGCCAAGTCTTGCATTTGAGTGCTCACAGAAAAGCTCTGTCAACACTACCTGTGGATGAGGATTTCCAAAGGTACTACTATCAAGGTGGGGGGAAGGGGGACGAAATATTGGGGACAAGAGAGGCAAGGATAATATTTCTGGGAATAGAGGATGGATACAAGGTGGAAAGGTCCAGTATGAGCCTGTTCTAATTCCCTGGGCATCAATTGCTGATGTTTTGTCAAAGCTGCTGGCATCTCAGAGATACACACAAGGTGTCCTTTGGAATCAGTGCCTTGATGGACTGACCACAGTGAAAGCATTGTTGACTTATCATGTATGGATGTTTGTTCAGGTGCTCATCTTGGAACGTCGATGTTTTCCTTACACATTTGATTTAATGTTGGGAATGGGTGTATTTGGACCTATCAGATCACATGTCTTGTCCTGTTCTTCCTCTGTTTTAGAAATGGGTGGTTCACTTAACTTCAATGTTTTCAGGATGTTCTTGTCTTTCTTTACACTAATAATGAAGTTGTTTGTTAAACTAATTAGTCTACAAAGTGGTTTTACTGAGTGTGAGACCTGCCCCCCTCAACCTGACCTCTGACATAGTTTTGAAAATTACCTATGTTCATAAATCCTCCAATACAATACACCATAAAAATAATACACCATGAAACTGTATGCAGTGAGACAGGAAAAGAAAAAAAGTGGAAGGAAAAAAGTAAACAGCAACAGATGCAAGAGAATAGAGAAATATGAGGAGAATATGAGGAAATGTGTTTTCTATCCAATCTCTGAGGGGAACAGAAAAACAAAACTTTGGTGAATATTGTCGGTTTTTAGAGCCCGCTTTCTCCTCTCTCCACTGTTGCTGATCGATATCAATGGCTTCTCAATTTTGCCGTGCAATGAGTTCTCAATAAAACCAGTGAACGGGCATCGCCCCCCTTCCCTCCTGTTACTGAATCCAATTCCTCAGACAGCTTCAGCCTTGTCCATAATGGATTCTCTGTTTCATAGGCTTTGGCTTGTGTTCCTGTGGTGCTCGGTTAATATTTCAGCCCACTGTCTGTCTTTCCAGCACAGCCCACTTTGTTATATTGATTTATTTGTACTTCCCTCTACATACCACCTCTGTGGTGGGAAGACGATCTATTATGGAATTTAATACCTTTCATAGAGCTCATTTTCTTCTTTTTTCTTCTCTTTTCCTAGAAAATGATGTGTGTGGGGAGTAGTGGGTGTATGCACTCCAACTAAACAAGAGTAGTGAGGAAGTTGAAGTCGCTTATTCATCCTTTTAAATCTAATTTTAACTAACAAACAGGATGGGCCTTATAGGCTGAGGTTACTTGGGTGAACTGTCCTTTTTCTTATCATGTGTAGTTTAGGGCTGCACTAGTAGGATTTCGTTTCCTGCATGATGAGGACAGGAAGTAGTCTTTGAAGATGCTGCAACTTTAGAAGGATGCATAGTGCACAGATGTGAAGAAGGAGGCCTGAACTCAGGACAAACAGCTGCTATCCTTCCTGCATCCTGCATGTTAGATGTGGCACCGCTGTGTTTCTACATGCATCAGTAGATTTTAGGACACTTTTTTTAGGATGGAAATTTAAAGTTGATGTTCAGTGGAAACCAATAGTGTGAAATAAACACTCTCATATCTCCCTCTGCAGAATGACATAGACAAGTCTAAATAAAAGCAAGACATGAATCTCTGGAGAAAAAGTGATGGTGGTAAAATAACATTTAAATGACTGAGCATGTTACGGGAAAGGACTTGTTATGGAGTTGCATCTTCAATTCAGCAATATATGAGCAGATGTATAGCTGACTTTAAGGCTTTGACTGCATAAAGTTAGAATAAATGGTAGAATCTGGTGAGTGAATCTAATCAACAACATCACCTCAAATATAATACAAAAAAAGATGTAATGATGGGATGGGGCCCATGGGATGCCATTATTTTCTTCTCAGTTATTTTCTAGTTTCTTATCTCCATGCTGTTACTGGAAGCAATGCCAAGCAACACCAAGCTGATTTGAAAGTCATATGCATTCATCTGTTTATCAGATTTAATTGCTAACTATCTAAAGGTGCTTGAAAGCCATTATGAAACCCCTCTGCCGCTAAGTAATCTTTTATGATAAAGAATTGTCTACTGAGTAAAGTACCTTTCATAGTACTTTGTATCAAATAGATAGTCCCCTCTTTGCACTTAGCTTGCCCATGTTAGGTGTTTTACTCAGAGGGTGTAATAGACTATAGATGTTCCTTTAGTGTATAGATTTAACTTATTGTGTGGTGAGTTCATATTAGTAGAATTTACTCCACCGCACAACCAGCAACAAACTCTGTCAGAGAGACAGATTGAGCTAAAAGCTAGCTGGTGCATAGGTGTGCTACAGGTGAAATGTGAAGTAGAGCTTCTTAGCAGATGATGATCACTTAATATAAAACTTATAAAATATTACATCCTGACAGAATCACAATTTACGTTTGACTATGCATCCCACTGCAAATGTGCTAAAATTGTACCGCTTACAGACTGTTTGTTACAAAAAGTAAGTAACTGATTACTTGAATAGCAAAGCTAACACTTTATGTTCCTACTTACAGTAAAAATCCTATGGCACAACTTTGTACCACGTCACGACCAACATTCTTCATGCAACTGATTTAAAAAGAGAGAGAGAAAAAAAGAAGAACAATTCATACAGAAACACATTTCCACAATCCCAGTTTTAGTAACAAAGCAGGAGCAAAAAAGGTACAGCATAAACTCTGAGAACACTCAGACATTACAACGGGGAAACACTAAAAGGTGACCTAAAACCACAGTCTGATCCTGTCAGTCTGGATGGAAGCCATTACTGTCAGTCAGCTGTCTTTCCTGCTGCTTTCATGGCAAAATGAGGGCAGCACTAAGGCAGGCTATTAACACCCACATCATCACCTAAATGAATTATTGCATATTTTCACTGCTCATCTCATAATGAGCTCAGACTGGGCCTTATTTTGGTAGATATATGAGCAAACTAGCCCCTGAGCACTAAAGCTGAGTGTGCAGATAGCTGCTGCAGTATAAAGAAGGCATGAGTGACAGAGAATGGACGGCTTAATTCAAACACATTGGGAGTTTGTAGACAAAAAAGGATGGTGTCTGTGAAGTGTTTCTGTTGAGTGCACCTTTCCTGTCTCTTTATCTTGTCACACACAATAACATCCTTAGTCATCGTAACTAAGATGGAGACAGCTATGGGGATGCAATATTTAGAAGACATGGTATATGGTCATAAGAATAATCCAGTATGTTCTCATAACTGGGCTTTTCTCTGTGTGAAATATAGAGATGGATTCAGGGCTGAAGACCTGAATGTCAGGGATTTGGTACCTTATATATTTGATATTGAGTTTTTTTAAAAAAAATTTATTTATATAGCACTTCCAGAACAACTGCCAGCTAAACACAAAGTGCTGTACACTTGACATTCCAGAAATGATACATTGAATAAGTTAAAAAGAAATACAGATAAAAATAAAAAAAAATTAGATGATAATTTAAATGACATTTAAAATAATAAAATTAGCACAAATAGCAACAAAAAAAAGTTCTCAAAACAACTTAGGTTACTGGTAGTAACAGTATATATGCCATGATACCACAAGTCTATTGTATTCAATATGCAATAAAAAAGTCAAGAAAGGATTAGTCTTTTTTTCCAACTGTTGTTCTTCTGCAGGCTGCAAATACAGCCAAAGTCATCAGGAGTCACTGAAATGTCTTGGTTATGTGTGAGAAGCTGGAGGTGTGGAGCCTGTCACCTTTATCTGCAGGATATCAAATTGATGTGCTGTGCAGAAAATGACTGTTGTTTTGAGGTAAGTGACATGCACATTGCAGAATTTTTTTTGCAACATAGTTCATAATTCACAGTTCACTAAATATGAGGTATACTACTATACCAGTTGTATAGTATATCAGTAGTATACTACTGTACAGTAACATGGCACTCAGACCCAATCTTGATTGGGTCTGAGTGCCATATTTCAGACGTTCACTTGCTCTTGTCAATCAGTCCTTTCAGAAACTACACCAAACTGCACACACTAAATATTCTTTTGGTGGATCCCAGTAACATTTGAAATGACTTTGATTAAAACAGCTACACATCTATGCTGTCTGCAAGTGTCCACAAGCTAGCATTATAGAGCCTTTGCTCACAAAAGACTTTGATTTAAATTAACAGGTTCAGTGTTGCCAGTTTAAAGGGTTTTTTTTTGATAAAGGTAATTTTAGCAATAGTGAATCATCTCTAATAGTGACAATGGGCTTTCTTAGGAGCAAAATAATGACAAAGAATTACTGGTTAGGGGAGTATTAAAAACATTATGAATGTTTTAATTATCACAAATTGGAGCAACAGGTTAATCATCTCGCTCCAAAGCAACTAATCAGGGGATCTCTCCAGTGTGCAGCTCCAAAGGTACTGACACTCTGAAGCTGGAGATCCACTGTGGCTCATCACCTTACAGACACCTTTCATTTGGACACTCTATTGAGTTCTGTACTATCGATTCTGAAAAGGCATCTACTGATGACAGAAGAAATGAGTGAAACTATACATCATTGAGTAAAAACTTCTACGATCACAAGGAATAACAGCAGTCTCAGTTCATCAAGTAACAGCCTGATGTAGTACCTGACTGGCTGGAATAATCCAATCACCCACAAGGAAATTCCAGTTCCAGCAAATACATTAGTGTAGGAAGAGAGATAACTGGTTAGATGATAAAGAGATTCACAGTTTGTATGTTGAATCCCTTCAAATAATGGTTGATGCTTGGACATGATAACTGCAGTCTGTAAATTAGCTCACAATAGATTATTTCACTGCTCGTTGTGTCACTTACTTTGAGTGGAATTAATCAGATTGTGAGTATACTAATTCAGATAACAGGACTTCAGATTACAAATTAGTAAATAAATATTTGTTATCAAATGGACAGTTATCACACAGAATAGGGGTCCTTTTTCCTTAAAAATAGAAAAAGGAGGAAGAAAACCCAATATATATCTATATAAATTTCTCTGTCACACTCACACAGACACACATCACAAAGGTTTGTGTTGCTCACTCAGACCTTGTTCTTGCTGCACAGCAACCCTCAGAAGAGAATGCTTGTTTCTTTTATGCTTAATTTAATGTTTTCAGTTCAGTTTCCTGCAGACGTTCTGATGCATGCTGTGCTGTGATTTATGCACGCTTTATTGATTATCTGACATTTTAAATACATCCCTTGAAGTTTCAAAACCAGCCTGAAATTAACAGCTGTCAGAGTTAACAAAGACACCATTATGTCCTGACACTGTTACCTCCCGCTCAGACACCAGGAGCTAATGATGGAACCATAACCACAGCATCGTATTTCTATGAAAGCTTTGTTGTTCACTGAGAAAACAGAACGTTAGCAAGAGTTTTCTTCCCCAGACACAATAAATGGGAGCTGATATGCACACTGTGCTGAGCCACCAGGTGAACTGAAGATGAAGGATGAATGATAAATGTTAAACACCACCATGAGTGTGTCACATAGACGTTTGAAGATGTTTTTAAAATGGGCTCGCACAGAAACAGGGGGACTAGTGTCTGCATCAAATATATTTAAAGGTGCATAAAAAGAAAGTACTTTTTATGCAGTATTATAAACATTCTATTAATGAATTATGACTATTCAGTCATGTAATGTTGTATCTAGAGATGATTTTAATTAGTAATATACTGCTGGGTAGCTTTATCTATATTAATACTGCATCTACATGTACTAGTAGATTTCTGTTTTACTAAGGTGCCATAAGTTACTAAAGCACAATAAGAACTACTGAGTACAAAGTACAATATTTGCATTAGAAAATATAAGTATAAAGTATAACATATACACAGAAACCCAGAAATACTTTAATAAAGTACAAATGTACTCTAAAATTAAAAACAATGAACATTCTAATTTGATTCCTCTAATGGCTTTACTCACTCGGGAGTAGCAGAAGTTGCACACAGCCTGTCCACGGGACAGCAAGCATACATCATGCCCCACTGGCAGCAGCATATATCAGAACTATAGTGCCTGGGCATCGATTGCCTCTCAGACAAAATTGTGATGGGAACTGTGTGAGGGGGAAAAATGAATTTCAGCTTTTGGCGTCGCGATACCCCCAAGTAGCCAAGCAGTGAGCAGGCAAATCCTTCCCCTTCTCCACCCATGTCTTTTTTAATCCATCAGTGGGTGCCTCCCTGCAAATGCACAGGGACAGGCTCTCTTTTTCTTTTCTTTTCTTTTTTTGCACCACACCACAATAAAACTGAAGTCTGGCTGGAGCAGAATTCACAGGTACTGTGAGCGATTTGTGACTGTTTCATTACTTCAGCCTGATCTGGAGAAAGGGTTGCTGCAAAGGATGATGTAGCCACCATTACATTGTCATTATTTAGCTCTGTAAGAACACTAGAGTGGAATAGTTTCATATCCTGGTGAACTGACTTTGATATAAATTCGGTCTATGCTTCAAATTACAAATATTTTAATTAAAACAGGAGGAGAAACAGGATTTGACTGAGAGATAAAAGGCATTTTGGTTTCAGTAGTTCTTTTCATATGCTAAGCAAAGGAGTTATTGTGATTTGGGAGGTTCAGATTGCACACCCTGATTCAAAGCAGTGTCCTGCTCAAAGAAGAGCACAGCTGTCAAAGTCTAAAGACTCTGTCAGAGACATTTACATTTTAGAACTCGAGAGCAGAGCTAAAGGGACAGTAGGTCAAAAAAAGCCCAAAAAAAGGAAAAGGAAAAAAATCAATTCGCTAAATCTGGAGCACACATTCTCATAATGTTTGTGGATCTGCATACACACACCTCCACGCAATCAGAGAGGCGCTCATGCTTAAACCCACACAGTCACACACAGATAGTGGATTTCAGATCAATGCTAGAAGAGAATCAATGCACAGTGGAGGTGGGAAGGCAAAATGCTCAGGGCAAAGATATATTTAGAAAGGTAAAAGACCTGCAAGTGGGACGGCTGCAGAGGAGAGAGAAAAGGGAGAAAATGAAAGCGGACGAGGAGAGGGGAGGGACACTCCTGGATCACATCCAATCTCCCAAAAAGGCTCAATGATACCAGATGCTGCTCACCTATAGTGAATTATCTTATGATGTGCATCTCGCACATTAGAAAAACAAGCCAAATGTGAAGAGCAATAATCTGCCATTCCTCTCATGTCTTCTATCTCCTGTTGCCCGAACTGTTAGTGAGAACGTGCTGAAGGGAGACGCACTATGAGCACATCTGTACAGAGACAGGACGTGTTTACAGGTGGAGAATCACAGCACTTGTTTTCTCCTCTGTTTCTCTAACTCTATTGGAAAAGATGCGTTCTCACTGGAAGTCTAAATGAATTTGAGCTACAGAGTCTGTGCTGACATGTGAACATATAGTATCTTTATATCCTCCATCTTTGCGATTTAGATTTAGCTTTAGCAACTCTACATCCTATTGTTGGGAAGTTACAACCTTCCAAAATGTAGACTGTATTTTCTTTGAATTTAACAAAGACCGGCAAGTAGACTGAACTCAAAACTTCATGGCATCCTTTTCAGGATACTGTGGCTAACTACATTTTAATTGCAGCCACTCTCTCAGAATGAATAAAAAGCTTTAAAAGTCTGTTAGAGTGACTAAAGTGGAAGAGTCACTCAAGGCTAAAAGCGACTCGTTCCTCCATTCAAGCTGCTGCTATTATGTCTTGTCCTTCGCTTAATTTAAACGTTGCATAAAACATTAATAGTGCTGGTGCAGAGAGTGCATACATATGAATGTATATTTTCAAATTTCCATAAGGAAAGAACAGTGGGCCCACCCACACAAATGCACATATCCATAATAGATGGAGAGGGGGCGTGTCAGCATGCCAGGGAGAGTGATGGATGTAGGTATGTCTGAGAGTGGAACGGGTTAAGAAGGGGGTATTTCAGATCAGTGACGCCCCCTCACCTGTCACAGCCATCCAACAAAACCCACCAAACATCAGACAAATTAAAGAAGAAATGATCCTTTAATATGCAGAAACAAATGAGAGGAAGGCAGAGGTTTATAGTGGAGCTACTATGACAGACAGTGCTCTTAAAATAGAAACCAACCCCCCCCTTGTTTTTCTATTAAACATACAGTGATAGGTTATATTCTCTGGGATTGAAGTTCTAGTTTCTAACACCACTAAAAGATCTCTGTCACCACCTAGTGGTCAAATGTGAGGTGAGAACACAGTGGGGTGTTTCCACTGTTTAGAAAGACAAATTGGGCCACAATAAAACATGCTGTCATGCTGACTTTTATTCTTTTAAATATGCTCACAGTCCACTGTAGCTCATTCCTGGCTGAAGAACTATGAGCAGACGATGAGGGTTACTGTTTTAGAAGCATTTATTCAACAAAGGAAGCCATTAACTACGCATACAACTGTATTACTGGTAACACTGGACTGGATCTTACTCAAAGCATTTTTTACAACCTCCTCCATTCACGCTTCCATCTAGTGTCGAACACACGGTTACATTCAAATGAAAACATCAGAGAGCAACTTGGGGTTCAGTGTCTTTCCTGAGGATACTTAGGCAGCCAGGAATCAAACCACCAACCTTTCTTCCAATTAGTAAATGACCTGCTCTACCTCCTGAGTTACATTCATTCCATTTTGCTGCCAAATTGTACATAAATTATCCAAATAAAAATACTTCTTTTCTTCAGAAAAATGCTCCCTTTCAGTATTATGTGGACTATTATTTTTCATCAGCTTAAATCCTAAATAATCCCTGCCATCTAACCTAACAGTGACCATCAAATAACAGGCCCTGAACCAATCCAACATAGTCCACTGATGTAAACTTCCATAATGCTAAACAACCCAGGTTAGTCTGTTCAGTTTCAACATGAAATAACCAAATAATTTTACACACATGAAGGACAGATCTAATGTCTGATCACAAAAAAGAAAAAGAAAAAAACCAAAATGAATAATAAGATCTGATGCAAACATCATTTGCTGATCCACTCACTTTCAAAATAACCTTACATCTTTCTCTCCTGGTGTTTGTCCATCTCTGAGTGAGCTTATTTCTTACTTATTCCTTTCTGATATAATGAGTTACTGGAATGTGCTGAAAAGAAGTGTGAAAAATGCCTCATGCCATGCGCCTTCCCATTGCTGGCCTCTACCATAAATGTAGAGGCCAGTTATCACAATCACTCAGGATAGATAGATAGATAGATAGATAGATAGATAGATACTTTATTAATCCCCAAGGGGAAATTCAAGGTTCCAGCAGCTTAAGAACACCACACACACAGCATTCACTACAATGTACCAGGATGATACACAACAATCAACAAAACAACATTACTAAATCTAAATCAATCTAAATCTAAATCAATCTAAATCAACAGTAGCAAAGCGTATAATGTACTGGGGATGCAGTCCTGTTTGAGGTGTGTGTCAGGATAATAATGCAATGGTGCAACAGTGCAAGGTTAAAATCTAGTGACCAACAGTAAATGTGTGCATATGTCAACATGTACAATAAAATGTAAGCACAGTAATTTAACAGTTCTAATATAAATATATGGGCAAATAATATAAAAAACTAACCAGCAGTAGTATAAGAACTAAGATAAAACAGAATAAAGTGTACGCATGGTAATATAACAGTTCAAGTATAAATATATTGGCAAATAAGATAAAACAGAATAACAGTAGGCTAGTATAAAAGTAATAGCATTAGTGCAAGTAAACATAGTAGTATAAGAGTTCTAGCAGCAGTGCAGGGATAAGGTACAATACACAATATGGGCAGATAAGTCCTGTGAATGTATTAGAGGGTGGCGGTGCAGATAGACTATGCAGAGAAGACCAACTCTCCTTTTCCCTTAAGTGAAGCATTGTAAAGTTGTATGGCCCTGGGTACAAATGACTTCCTGAGTCTGTCTGTTGCGCATGTCAGGGTATACACTGTGTTAAATGATCCGATCCGGTCTTTTTACTTTTATTCTTCTTAAAGGCTCTTTTTTATAAAGGTATTTGTCATGACTGTATATAAAAAACCCCTATAGCCATGGATTTGGACCCATTCAGATTTGGAAACATACACAGGGATTTATCGCTGACATCTGGTGTTTAAAACTGGTATTACAGAGATAAAGTAGTCCAGCACATTAAAAATTCCCGAGGGAATTCCCAAAGGACCCTTTCCTTCTCTGCTCCTTCTGCCTTCATGGATGAGTCCAGCAGCTGCTGCAGATAGAAAGCTCTGCATCCAGTGTGTCTCAGATGTTTTCCTGCTGGTCTGATAAGACTGAACTTCACTTATCAAACCACTAGAGGGAACCACAGATGTACAGAATATCTCACAGTGACATGACTGTGTCACTGTGCTAGTGTCATATAAAATTATTCCTTTTGTGCTTCTTTTTTTAAGTTTATCCCATGACACTGGTTGGATACAGACCTATCTGAGATGAGATTTGGAAAATCAAGTTTTGGAGTCGGGTGACTGACGGCGTGTCAGAGGCTCCTGTGAGCCACTGGAGGACACACTTGGTCTTATAACCAATGCTTTTGTACCATAGCTAAAGGACATAGTTCAGCATGGCATCAGCTCATATAAAGTGACTAAACACCAGGAATGTTCTGTTTTCACCACAGAACAAACTAATACTTGTTCTTTTGTTTTGTTCTGAAACTAAATAAATGGATGTAGAATGAAACAAGAAGCCCTTTCCTACTTTCCTCTGCGCCCAGCAGCGGCTAGAGACTAAAAACAAAGCAAATGGTTTCCACCTTTTGCTCTGAGTTTGACTTTAAACCACAAGTGTTTCACTCAAACTCAGAGCGGTCCTTTTCCTTTGATCGAGTTTTGTCAGAGGTGGACTTTGACCCTGACATGAAGGGGATTATATATTTGTTTATTTTACTGACTCAGCTTTTTCAAATGCAAAGTATGAAGGAACTGAAAACAGAGGGAGGAAGGGAGCAGCACACAGAGCTTTATGACAGCAATAATTTGCCAGGAGTTTATCCAAAAAGGCTGCTTTGCACTACAATGTGATAAAGTTACTGAAAGAAACTATCAGATTTGCTTATGAGAAAGTCAAAATATAATTTTTTGCTGAAGTATCTGTGCATTTTATTATAATAATTGAAAAATCCGACTGACTGGGAAAATTCATGCAGATAAACATTTACATAGCCAGGATCTGGGTGGAGCAGTGCTGCATAACAAACATCAACAAAACCCAAACTGAGCATAATGAAACAGAACCTTACACCACATCATCAATTCACACGTGACAAAATAATAAATAGCCGATAAAAAATCAAAAGATATGAAAATAAAATATGTATTAAAATAAAAGTTTTAAAAATGTCACACGAAGCCTGTACGCATCCGACATTCATGGATCAAAACACTTGTTTTCCTCTTTTGTGTTTTGCCCATTTTCCTATTCTGTTTCATCTAAATGTTGAATTCATTATCCAAACACGCTGGCAGCCACACATGAACATTACTTTGTGCACACTGATGTGGTTTTATCCCCTTCCCCCCTACTGGCTGCTTTTCTGCAGCTTCAGTTGTTTTCAGAGGGATGAATCATTTTTAATGTTTTGAAGGTAAATCCACCTTTATAATAACAGCACTGTTTGATATGCAGCGCAGTGGACAAGTCAAAGCAGATGTGCATTTATTTTCAGTAAATATATACGTCTGGAACAAAGGCCCAGGTTTTCAGTCAGGTGACATCATATATGACTCATATTATGCCCGACTACAGTCGTCTTCCTAAAGCAGCTTGTTTTCTTTGTGTGGAGGTGAACGTAACTGCAGCTGATGAGATATCAGGCTGTGACATCACCTCTGTCAAGCTTTCAGAATATTACATCCTCACACTGATGAGGTCAGCCCAGCACAGCTGCTGGACATTTCTGCACTTCTCACCTGTTCATTTCAAGAGAAGATAATAAGGTCGAGCTCTGTGCTGCACAACGTGTCAGAAATTAGCATTGCTTGCATATTTTAAGCTTAGACAACAGTTTTATAAACATACGTCTACTGCTTATGCATTTTACTCTCTTTTCCTAACTCTCCAAAGAAAGAAAGAAACTGCGTTTTGAATTTCACTCTTTTAGTCGCTGGCATTTTATATTTTCACAGTTAGCAGTAGTTTAGTGTTTTATTTTATTGATCTTTATATAAGTATTTTTAAACATATTAAATTCTGTTTATATATCAGGAATGTGATGGAGCAGCTGTGACCAGACTGGTAAGTCAGTGATACACCTCGTACTATCAAGCCTCTAACTCAGAGTCAGCTGGGACAGGCTTCGGCCCTGCATGTAAGTGCTGTGAGGTCAGAAACAAGAACTGGAATCTGTCAGCTGTTGTAAATGTCTGTGACGTTGGATGATAGACATTTTAAATACTTCAACTACTATTACAAAGTAACACATATACAGACGTATGGAAACCGAGGCAAAAAGGCCGCAGCAGCTTAACCAACACAGCTCACTTACAGTAACAGAACCCGTGGCATCAATTTGTATTAATAACTTATGAGCCTAACAGCACCGGTGGCAAGGAGAGTTATAAACAGAACAACCTGCCTATTAACTCTCTGTCTACACAGTGTGGGTGTGTACGTGGGTGTATGTGAAAGCTTTCATCCTTCTGAGGTGCTGCAAGTTATGTTTTAGGTAAGTGTGTTAATTCCTCCTTTACTGCAAGTAAAACTGTGGACATCTTTTTTACTAAAATATCCAAATGGGAAAGAAAGACTTAAATAATTCAATAGATTATTAAAGGAAAGAGCAGATCAAAGGTTAAAGAAAGACTTTAGTAGCTGAATATTTGAAGGACTGACCTCTAAAAGCATAAAATGATTTCTGTTCTTGTATTTATGATTTATACTTAGTTTTTAATAAATTTAAACTATAAATTCTTAAATTTTTATGCACTTTTTGAGCATCTTGATAATCAGTTCAGTTCAATTCAAAAACCCTAAACTGCCCTAAATAAACCCTAAATAAGCAATCTGGCTAATACTGACACTGATATTTCCAGTATTTTGGATTAACGTGAATCCTGTTTTTACTATGACAGCCACACACACGCACACACACACGCAGGCAAAACCTGATCACTAAAAATGTTTTAATGTTTTGATTGTTGAATAATTATGTCAGTCCCTATCAATCAGTTATAAGCAACGTTATAAGACAATAATTATGACAACTTATGCTTAGCTAAGTATCCCTCTGATCAGTGCCCAAATCAGCATATCAATGACTTAAAAAATGTTATGTTGGGGTTTTTTTACGTAACCACAGTTTATAGTTACAGTTACAGTTATAGTTTATTTTCTTACCTCTCCCAGTTCAAGTGCGTAATCCTAGATACAGGGGCGACTTTAACAGCTCCGGGCTCACCTGTAGTGAGTGCAGGCTCTTCTGCTGTTTACCTCAGCTAATGTCCATCTTTATTTACTCTAATGGAGGCTGTAAAACCTGGTGAAAGTAGTCCAAGTCAGTGAGTCAGTGAAGCTGAGATGAGGTGTTGGAGATGTCCTCAACTTTACTGTCGGTAATCGCTGAATGGTTTTGCTGATGTTGGCTGCTGTTAGCCGGTGTTAGTGAAGCTTTCTTTGAAGCGGCTGTAACACAAAAGTAACACTAGCTAGCGCAATGTTTAGTGCTCAATGTTAGCCAACTATAAACCAGCTCTTGTTGTTTAGCCAGCTTGCTGTCTACGTGTGTAATCTGTTGACAGTGCGTGATGGTGACACTATCCAGAATAAATAAGCATCTTTATGCAAGTTTTTGTGTGTTAGAGCCCTGACTTCAGTTCAGGATATCAAGCTTGAGGTGAGGAGGCAGATGATGACATTTTATCCAGTTACATTGTCTCAACGTATTAATCACATGTACAGTCCTTCATGTCTTAAGTCTGAAGGTGCAGAAACAATGTATAATTTACCTCCAGAGCACCCAAACATCTAGGAGTTTGATGATTTCTAAAAAAAAAGACGTTTTGCTTCCAGCACCAAGTTTTAATTACTCAAAGAGAACAACAATGCAAACCCAATCAGTCATTTCTGTTTTACAGAATCAAAATAATGCATTACCCCAACAAAATACAACCACTCCATCAACTTAAAACAATGCACTTTGCAGAATACATTAAGTAAACAAATTGCCAGCAATGCATCATCTGAATATGGCCACTCAAAGGTTGTGTATAAACAAAAGTGCAATTTATTACACCCATGGCAGGATAAAAACTATGCTTTAAACTACAACTCAACATGCACTTTGCCTTTTCCTCCTTACTCCCTCTGCCTTAGAAACCATCAAACAAACATGTCTGTTTGCTCCTGCACTTCAAGCTGATTTGTGTGCAAGTGAGCACTTTGAGTACTCCGGGAGAGTAGAAAAGCGCTATATAAGAATCAGTCCATTTACCATTTACCAAGTGAGAGAAACTGGCAGATGAGACATTGACATCATTTTTTATTTATTTTTTTTGCAGTGGAAACTGCATCCAGGACAGAAACAGCACTATACTGCTAACAGAACGTCTCTTCTTTTCAAGCCACAGACAGAATGCTAACGCTAAGCTGGCCAAACACCCTGAGTGGTTTTCAGGCTGAGGTCATGCGAACCTGATCTTCAAAAAGTAACAACAGCAGTAATGTCTGTCTCGCTGGGTTCGCTATCATCTTTGCTTTGTGCTCTCAGCTTTGTGTTCATACTGAAAAAATGAAGAATGATGGTACAAAATGTCCTCTTTAGGATGGGGATATTACTTTACTTTTCTTGAGTACTGACACTAGCACTTCTCATAATCCAGCTCTGAAGCAGGCAGTTCCTATGCATATGCACATTTACTGGACAATGACATCCATGCAAGCATTATAAACTTGTGCATTGGCTAACTAAAGATTTTCCCAAATCTGGGGTAAAATAAAATAAATCTTGAAAGCTTGTGTGTAAAATTGCTCCAATGATGGTGTCTAATGGGCTGTTTTTTATAATAAAAAATAAAATAAAAAACCTATCTATAGTTATATAGTTAATAAATGAACAAATAAATATTTAAACTTTAAAAGAAATAATTTTTTGGCAATTTAAGAAATAATAACAAACATAAGTGCAATTTGACACGAGTCACACATGGTCAGATTTTGTGATTTAAAATTATATAATGATTGCTGTGAAATTTTACCTTCATATTTGAGATAATTTTATAGAAAAATGTATACGTGTACTCCCAGCATGTTTTTTAAACTTTACAAATCCGAGGCCAGTGCTCTAAATTTTTGCTGAAGATCAATTTGTATATTACATTATTATATGGAACAATTGAATGGACTACAATAGTTGCACATATTTACTCGCACACCAGCGCTCTCCTGTTTCTGCACCATGTGAACAGTAAGAGACAGCAGTGGAAGTGGTGTCAGTGTACCCCGCTGTGGCCAGCAGCAAGCGCCTGATTAGCGCTAATGAAGACCTGCAGGAAGTGTTCATGCATGTGAGGGGGTGTACATAGATTAGAGTTGTGTGCACGCTAAGCTTCTATAATGAGACTAATTGCATATGAATTTTTTGCACGAACACTGAACTGCTTAGCCACCTGTAAGAGTCGCAGCTTATTTAACTTTCATGCCACCTTGAACTGGCTGCCATTACGGAAACTCCCCATGGTGTGCACACAAGACCTGATACTTATCTCTGACCCTTCACCTCATGCTCTGCATCTCTCCACCTGCAACTGGATGTCTAATATTTCCAATAACTCCCTGCTATCCTCCCAGTGTGTTTCCATGGCGACTTGCCCTTAACCTTCTGTCAGCCTTTCCCCGTGGTCTCGACCCCCTCCGCGCCTTTCCCTGGTCGTGGTTGCTCTCAGCCTGGGAAATCAGCCTAATAAATAGCTTTATGGTAATCAGGCTGGTGAACGGCAAGAAGAGCTCCCATCTTAATACACTTATTACAGTGCCTGAAAATATCAGTTTCCATTGTTGTCCTGTGGCTCTCAGCACACTCACTCTTTACAATTCACTCTGAACTATACTGTGAGTCAGTGTTTCTCTGTCCCTTCCCTCACAATATGCTATGCTGCTGTTCACCTGAGTAATGTCCTCTGCAGTGATTCTTTAGCTTTGTCAGTGTGTAACACAATTTAAACACAGTCCTTATAGTTTGGTCTCTTTAACCATATATATTATAGACATATTCAGTTATGAGCAAATATTTCAGGCACCAAGGAAAAGCAGAGATCAAATATTTGTGTGAGCACCATTACCTTGAAAAGCAGAATTTGTAGGGAACTTGTAGATTTATGTTGTTCCAGTGTAATCTGTATGTATGTATCTCTGATGGAGACCAGAGAGACTTTTTTCTGTGGCTGGTTGTTTTAGATATGCCAAAATATTTTAACTTGTGACCCACTCAGATGTCTCTGTGGTGGTACTGTGTGATGGATTTTTCTTTTTCTTTTAGTTGTATAATAATTTTATAGAGAGCACACAGCATCTCACATAGTCAGGTTACATACTGTCCTCACATTGGTTTCCTCTGTTGTTCGTCTTAGCAGGGTTGGCCAGGTCTCTGTTGTATGGGCCTTTCAACTACATCTGATAGTAATTAAAATATGACATTTGCGAAACATTTTTTTCACTTGCATGTAGAACTTTGTTTCAAAAGGTGCTCCAAAAATAAAGCTGAATAATATTATCATTGCAAATGTATTCAGATTTGGCCTTTTGATGATATTCTCCAATCACTGAGGAATTGTTTTTATACTTATGATAATAATAATGATCTCATTGTTTATCCAAGATTTAAAGGAGTGTAACCTTTACAGAGTAGTTACTTTAAGTAACATGATCATAATGGGATGTATGTATGCTATGCTATGGTTACTGTACAGATGCTGTTTCACTCTTACCTCAGAGAAGTGTAGTCTCACTGTTTAAAATTGGAGTCATCATGGCTTCTGCTCCTTGAGGGAATTGGCCTCATGGTATCAATCCACAATGTAACTGTGGAGAGCAGCTGCTTCCCTTCCAGTCTTACATGTACATTTGTTTTCATAGCATGTGTGCATTTACTGACCTTGTGTGTCAAACACAACCCAGCATCACTGGTCAAGAAATTCCAATAGCTTTGTCATCTTCCGTAGCTCTTTTATCTTTTCTTCTGGAAGCGTCTGGCTTTTCACCTTTAACATAATCTTGCTTTCTGAGATATTTCTTTCACCCATCCATCATCCAAAATTGTCTTTGACACTTGAAGCCATTTGTCAGCCTTCTCATTACATCTTCTGTCTGTCACTTTTTACTATTTTTTTCCCATATACCTCTTTCCATTTGGCACTTCAGAATTGGGTCAGTACGCTTTGGCTTTGAATACCAGATTGGATCCATTGGCAGGTTGGATTTGCAAAGGTTGGGCTGGTAACATCTCAGAAATGTTTAATATATGACTAAGGTGTCCTAGTATTCTGGATCTGGATTCAACATTCTAGAAAAAATGTGTGTGCATGTTGGGGGGCATAGTGTCCCCATAGTGTATATTAAAGGTAAAGAAATGACAAAAAATAAGCTAATTGCTCTGGTGGGACCCAGAGGGACAGCCCATAGTGACCCCACACAGCCCGGACAGTGCGAGACCCAGATGTGCCCCATATTTCACATCAGTACCTGGACCCACAGTTTGCTGTCTACCCGGGCTCCACTGTATTATACATGTTACATGGGCCACATGTGGGCACTGAAAACTGAAACTCACTGAATTCCTTCTTGGGGGCAAAATTACTATATATAGTAATATAGGTTTTCACAATTCACCCCTACTGTGGGCCCATACTGTTTAAAAAGCCACTGTCTTTTGTGTGTCAAAAATTTGTCTTGTTATCCAGCAACTGTGAAGCCCACAGCACATCATTCACATCATTTCTATCGTCATCAAACCATTCAGTTGTATTGATAGCCACCACCATCCCAGAAGAGACCACTCCCATCAGGATAGAAATCAGTAGAAAAATTGATTTGAACTAAGCGATGTTTCTTAGATCAACCTTTCACCTTATGGAGTTTACCCGACAGTGGTAACGTCAGTAAAAAAGGTTCAGGATATCAGTTTACATCAGCATTAAGAGCGTGACTGGACGGCAGCAGTTTTGAGTCACCTGACTCGGGGCAGCAGAGTGAGGAAAGTGGACGAATCAGACTGCCATCTGCTCCCAGCTTGGCCTACACATGGGAGACTGGTTATACTGGGCAGCTCAGGTGGAAATGTGTTTAACCCCTTACATAATGAAAAATAACAACAGTTCATTAGCATAAGTGGATCTGATTCCAAACCAAAAATATACAAATTATTTATATTTGAGCTTTTTCTGTATTTACAAAGCAGGACATCAAATAGTCTTTAGTCGAGGAGAAGCCAAAGGATTTTATGAGTGTGTCATTTTCTGTTTATTATTTCACACAGTTAAATCCAATAAAGTGTAATCAGAATAGGATTTACTTTATATTTATTATTTTAATCCGTGCAAAGTCTGATTTTCGATTTTCACATAAGGCACAAGCAAAATTAACACAAATGCCAAAATTTGAATAATTTGCAAACATTACGTTAAGCACCTAATTACATTTATATGACAGCAATTAAAAGTTAATTTCAGTCTTTATGTGTTAGCCATTTGGAGTCGAACATAGAGGAGAAGTGAATATTTTTGATCAAATCCATTCAGTTTACGGCTTTTGTTTGTCCTGTGTATGTGTGCCTGCATTTGTGTATATGTGCATGTACAGGGATGCCAAGCAGGTCACAGACTGACTGCACTGATTAATTAGGGTTTACTCAGTAATTACCAAGTGATCGTTGCACCGCCAGCTCATGGATAATGCCTTCCTGACACACACAACATTTACAGGCTTAGATAATGAATCATTATTGGCATGTGATAATGCAGATATTCTGAAGCATAAATTGAGATCATGCATCAAATAATACTGAACAAATCAAACCATGCATGAGGTATTTCTCAAGCATACTGACTGTTATTATTGTATTCATCTCGGCCTGTTTTCTCTTTAAAGATTCAAAGATTCTTTTTTAACAGTGCAAGAACTCCTAAATGAGCAGCCGTTCTTCTGGTTTTAATTAATTCAGGCTTCGTTTTTACTCAGCCTAATCCCAGCGAAATCAAAGGTCTCATTTCCAAGGGAGATTTAGCTAAGACAAGAGTCTACAAATGTTAGATGCAAAAAAGAAAAAAGTAAGAGGAACAAAGAGAGATCAAAATCTTTAATCAAAGCAGCTCTGCGGATTGCAGTCGATTCCATCGTGTTACCATTTGTTGTAACCTTACAAACGGAGGCAGGAATCCTACAATTCAGAGGTATGATTTTATATCCCCCCTCTGCTTTAACTCACAGTTACATTAAAATGAATGGAAATGAAAGAAAAAAGAAATCTCTCAGAAGATAAAAAAAAAGCAGAACAAACTCCTTCTATAGCCTTTTTTTTTTTTTAACATTTTAATGCATCACATCTGTTCACATTCACCTAGAATTCATATACTGAAAACACAGAAAGGAGCAGAAGGAAAACTTATTATGGTATGTGACACAAAGCCATCGTGATCTGCACTCTTCACTTTGTTTTTATATCTTAGTATTCATAAGCATGCATAACCAATTGTGTTGACACTGCAGGGTTGTCATTGCATGTTTCCTTCCCTCCAATGGATTCAGAAGATAATTGGCAATGGGGCTGTGATTTGAAATGGATTTTGGAGACAGCTATATGTATTAGATTGTGTGTGTATGGTTGTGAGAGCAGAAGGGAGGGAGATTTGTTTTCTGCTTTTGCTAATAGCTTTTGTGTTTTTACCTGTCTGCATATTGTTAGCAAATATAGAATATTGACATTTACTTCACTTTGTGTGTGCGGGAGACAGTGTAAGTCCTTTTACTGCACCACCAATCAATTTGCATTTAAAAAACACGCACTTCACGCCTTCACTCTACTCACGCTGGGTTTCTGTTGTAACTCCATTTGTTAAACACAGGGAAAAAATGACTTGGATGAGAAGAATGCCATGCATACTGGTTGTTCCATTAGTCCATAATGATGATGCAAGATCTGACTTCGGAAAAGCAATGTTTGAGTTATGATGTGCGTTTCACTTCAAGTACATGAATGGTTTCGGTTTAAGACACATTTATGTTCCACTTTACTACATTCACATAATTCAGTGATCAGCTTGGACAGGACGGTGCTTACACTTTGTCATAACTAATCACACTGATTGGAATAACAATGGCGTAAGGCAGATGTGATAAACAAAAGAACTATGTCATCACACTTAATATCCCCAGGAAGCTCCCTCTGTTATTATGTTGTCAGGGTTAGAGGGTGTTTGTCGCTGGGTTAAGGGCCACAACCTCTCTTGCTGACCCCTGAGTCGTCAACACACTTAACCCCTCATTTTGATTGACCTTCTCCTTGTCTGGGAGCTCCCAAATGAATCATGTAGCCAGCCTGTTTAATGCAATGAAGTGGGAGTCATTGAGAATGGAAGTGTAGATAATTTATAAGGAGTCCTCATGAAGGCCAAAGCTCTTTTTTTGTCTTGCAGTGTTGGGGGATTTGATTGATTGTGCATCTGTGATGTTGTCACCAAATTAAGATCTTAGTGTAACTGGTGCATATAATTGAAGAATTTTAGGAATCCAAATGGCACTGATGGGCAGTGGTGATTCTGCAGAATACTGAAAATACTAAAATGTCCCGACTACATTTGGATGAACTGAACTACAATAACTCTGAGGATCTTTACTGTTTATCAGGAGCCATCCATGGGTCAAATGCTGACTCTGTCCAACTTTTCAGTTTTGAAGCTAATATCTAAGCCTAAGCAAACTATGAACAAAATTAAAAACATAATGAACCATATTTAAAATAGTGGTCAGTCTTCATTTTCCCAAGTCATAAGTTATGAAACACGTTATTAGGAGGTTAGGGCCAGGTAGGTTTGGGTAGTTTTTTCCCTTAATCGATGAAATCATCATTTTGTATTTATTTAAATACTTTTCACAAAACTGTACGCCTTCATCAGCATCCAGTCTGCTTGCATTCACCAGCTGGATAAATCCTCGGTGTGATGGAGGAAGGTTTCCAAGTTGCTATTAGCATATGCAGAGCTCTCTTCTATTTGCAAAGTAGCATCTTTTGCCCTCTCTCTCTCTGTCTCTACTTAGTCCCCTCTCCTCCATGTTCATCATTGCCACAGATGCTCCCTAATTTCCAAATTTCCATTCCAGCTCAGTTATGTACATAATTCTGCATATGATCTCAGACACAGGGGAGATAAGCATGAAAACCATGACAAAAGGGTCTGTCTGGTGTAAAATCTCGGCGTGAAAGGAGAGAAAGATTTGCAATCAGTCCGTTCAATCAGCCATTTATCCTTGTAATGTCTAATAGTAAAATTTACCTTGATATATAAAGGTGTTCCAATTCTCAAACGGCAGATTTAAATTTACCCAAGCCAAAGAAACTTTTACAATCTTTCAAATCTGTGACGAAAATTGCGTTTGGAAAGAAAAGCTCGATGGGACCAATCATGCGAGCAGTTACGTGACAATTCTTCAACAGTCGCCCCCCCTACTGTAGCGACAAATTGGGGCTTTAAAGTGAAATTGTGGATGATAAGCTTATCAGTGATGCAGCAGGTAATGGAAACTGCGATGAGGAGGCTCAAGCTGACAGCAGCTGAAAATACGTGAAGATGATCTGGCAGTAATGGGCTACCTGGCCGGACTGCCGAGCTGTTGTTGAGCCTCCTCTGCGGGAGGAAGCTGAGGAGGTTTCTTAATGGGGAATATGGGAGGGATGGATGAAGGGATAAGGTGAAGGAGCACAGAATGGATGGCGAGGAACAGGAGATGAATATGCAGTGACTTAGATCCTTGAGTAGCTAAACAAACACTCACAGATATATTCAAAAGGAATTCGCTAGCGTTTTTTTAATTTCCCTTCAGTTATGTATTCACACAATGTGTAATACTGTTTATGCAGCAGACATGCCAATAAATCAAGGTGAGCTGACGCAAATTGAAGTGAGGCAGAGAAGCTCGTGGGAGTGAGCAAGATAAAGGGATAGATGGCCAGAGCAGAATGTTCAAGTGATGATGATGACGGCATTGTTTTTACTGAAATTAACATCATCCACCTTCAGTTTTGCACGCGTCTTCATCTGCACCATCCTCCAGATTCACTGTTTTATTTTGCCTAATGAGGCTGTGCAGGTTTCTACAAAGAAACTACCAGAGACTCTAGTCCTTGGATTATTTCACATATTTCATAGCCTCCACTTGAAACCTAACTTTCTGTAGTCATTAATTACTCCTTGATGTCACCGTTCCTATAAGTTGTGTACATGTGCCAGTTTGGCTATGTGGATGCTGTTAGTCTTTTCATGTTTTCAGACATGAATTGCTGCTTTTAAAAATCATTATGCCAGCTTCACAGTTGCAGAAATCATCATCTGATTTCGGTTTAATTGTACTTACAATACCATTTTGTTTAGATGTTTGTTTTTGTTTTGAGTATTGTGGACCATGTCATGCTGATAGCTTTTACTACAGTTGTGCGATGTAGCTGTCTTCATTCTGACAAGGTGTGATACAAACAGATCCTTTTTAAAAGGATTGTGTGCTCTGTTGAAGTACCTCATTCTTTTTAGAGACACGGTATTAAATCCTATTGTGTCTTAATAATGAGTGAGTTAAAAGAAAAGCTGGTCTATCTGACATTGCATTGCCAGGTTTATGGTGATAGTGAGCTTGCTTTGGATTGGTGCCATCAGTATGTGGTGTCTAAATACCCGCACCTCCCACCCTCCACCATAGTGTGCCTGGCCAGCCACTTCTGAGCTCTCACTGGTCATCAGGCATTCTCTTTCTAACCTGCTACAAAGTCCCAGCTGCGGTCGCACTGCCAGCATCAGCACAAGCTCAAAGAGAAAGGTCACATCTAATGATCCAGCCGTTGTGCTGTAGCTGGAACCAGCTTTGACAGTAAGTAAGGGTTCTAGAGGTGAAACGGTATCTGTGTCTGCGTTTTCAGTGTCTTTGAATTAGCATGCATCTCAGTGTATTGGACCATCCATGTCTCGAGTCTATGAGATGTGAGACAGAGAAAGAGGCAGGGACAGTGGTTGGTAGCTGAGGTGAAACATCTAGTGGTTCCCAGAGCTTCGTGCATACTATGAATAAAGATGTTTGACTTCCCAAATGCTCCCTAGTCATTTATTAATAATACATCTATACTATCTAACCATTAAATGAGGAATGCAGAATGTAGAAGTAAAACATTTTTTCAATATCCATTTTGTGTTACAGGTCCAAAGCCCTCTGCACACATGTACTCTCTACTAGATTGACAGCCCCATTAACAGCAAACAGCCATCATACTTAACATCCAGCACAGCAGGAGCAAGTTTAATGTTCCTCCTGGTGGGCACCAGGGCACCACATTTCTAGAGCTTCAATAGGCTGTTTTTGATTTCAGAGTGTTGCAAATAGTGTGTAAAATGAACAGAAGTGATTGTATTAAATGCTGATTTGCCCTGATAAAGATTCTGCAGGCGACCCTGCTTCTGCACAAATAAAAGTAGTTTTGGATGTTGTGTGTGGGAGGTTGCACCTTTATGGGATTTTGCATATTGAAATATGCAAAAAATACATATTTAGAAGTAACAGTACTGCACTGAACACACACACACACACACACACACACACACACACACACACACACACACACACACACACGTTCATTCCAGAGATGTAGTGAAAAAAGCAAAGAGGGACTAAGCCGACCTCCATAAAGGGTTAAATGGTTCCATTAGAGCACACACATACAACTGCACCATTAGGTATCTCCACCCACAGGAGCCCAAATTCAGAGGTCTTTATGTCTATAAAATTAAATAACTACATAAAATATATATCACAAGTACAGTGATTTTAAATGTGGCCGTTCAGTGACAATCTTAAAAGAGAAAATCTTATTAATTTTTCATTCAAAAATTCTTTTTAAAGGCTTGATTACATTATGCTTTTACATCTTTGAAAAATTAAAGTGATTTCGTTCACAGTACTCGTGCATCACAGCTCCTGAACACTCTTCATATTGATTCACAAGCTGAATATCTCAGCTCTGATTCAAGCATCTGTTCCCTGAAGAGCACCTGTCTCACCTATTGAACCAAGTGGAGGTTCAGAAGTCTCCTATGGATTATGAATGCATCTCCATAGTCTGGTGCTGGAGCCAGAGTGCAGCAGCAGAGAAGCTATTGTTTTAATCCATTGATTCAGGGAAAAATTATTTAAAGTTCATTATTTATGACAAAAATAAATGTCACTTTTTCGTTCTTTATTAAATGACTAAAAACATCCAAACAACATCTTTTGAATAAATTAATCTGAAACCAAATTGAACAACAACATAAGGACGCAAAGTTGTAAATATAATAAGAAACAAGCTTCCAACAATCAATTGCAAATGAATGAAGCCCAATTAGTGACTGTCAGTTAAAGGAGCTAAAAGAAACAGTCAACAGAAGAGGTGTGATAAAGAAAGAAACACAGACAGAGTGAGAGGCAGAAAGTGAATGAACTGATAAATGTACCAGCAGTCCACTATAGTGCTGTGTTTGACTGAAATGTCCATTATTTCCCAAATTGGTTATTGGGCTGCATTGATTTTCCCATTGAGCCTCCCTCTGAGCTCCAGGTTGACCCACACGAGCTGTCCGCCCACTGACTTGCTATTGAGCTTCTCGCCTGGATACCCACAGTTTGACCACCCATCCCCTCCCCAGTGATGAATCAGCACATGGTGGCCAGGAAAACATGTCTCTATTATGGTTTTTAAATATGTATGTGTCTTTGCGGGGTTGCAGTGCAAATCTGGACGATGATTACTTTTGTAGGATGTAATTTAGATATCAGAGGTTATCGTTTTCTTTCCTTTCATATAGTCAATCCTCATCTCTGTGACATGTTCACAAAAGAAAAAAGCTTTTATACCGTCCATCATTGATCACTGATTAGTCAAACTATTACATCTAACCCCACACGTCCTCAAGTGGCTGCCTGAATATATCTATATCACATAAAGACTAAAGGGGGGGATTCAATTTCTGTGAGCTACAGAGGAAGATTCCCAAGAATATGAGGCTGAGATGCACAGCAGGCATGTCTGTCTATCAGCCTATTAGACTGTGTTTCTCTGCTCCAGCCTCAATAGATTCATTGCTGCCTCTCCTGCTTACTTTCTCTATAGATTTTAGGAGTGAACCCCACAAACACTCAATCTACACTCCATTAGAGTTTACAGATGGCAAGAGAGAGAGAAATAGAAGTGTGATTGCAATGAAAAAGAAGCTATAAACTTGGCATTATTGAGGCTGTTTGAAGCTGACTATGGGGACAGGAGGGAGGAGGGAATGTGGGGCTCAGAAGCAAATGCACCTTTCACACCCATGTCCACTCATCAAAGGGAAGCGTCACTCCCCTCTGTGACAGTATACACCCACGCAAGGCATCACAAAGAGTGTGTACCTTTCTGTAGCTTTCCCTCTTTACCGTTAGTCAGTGGAGTCGAGCTGAGAAGCAGCTGGATGTTTTACCAACTCAGGACTGAGCGATAAAAGAAAGATCACATTTCTTTTTAGGTAAATAACATATGGTGAATGTGATAGATGGGTCTGACAATGATGTTTGTGTGTGTGTGTGTGTGTGTGTGTGTGTGTGCGTGTGTCTGAATGCAGCTTTCATTGGTATGCGATGACATGGAGACAAAGCTATGGTGCTCATTAAATCAGACATCATGCCAATCTCTGGACATAACTTTACCCTTGTACACATACACTAACACTCTCTCTCTCTCTCTCTCTCCATATATATGTATGTATATGTATATATCTATATATGTATATATATAGATATATATATACAGTATGTAACGTAACGTTTGTTAACAACAAAACTCCTTCCAGAACGGTAAAAAGTGGACATTAATAAATTTCACCCAGAGCAAAAAGAATAAAACAAAGCCAACACAGCTGTTAATACTGAGCTTCATCACTGGGTAAAGAGGAGCTTGGTGGCGAAAGTTAAAGAGATCTGACAGTTTGGGTACATCGTGGCTGACAGCAGACAGCTTCATTTAGCAGAGTGAGCAGGCTGCCACTCACAGTTCTGCAAAATAGGCGGTGTTATTGGGTAATACTGTCTCTGTCACATTTCACTCACGGCCCACAAAAACACCCTGACAAGTATGTGATCCCAGTTTGCTGACCCCCAACTCCCCTTTATTATTTCCCTGTAAGAAAAAATCATGAGGCAAGTGGGGATGCAGGATTGGTTCAGTGGTAACTGAAGGATGGACATATTCATGTGATTAGAAAGTTTATATCATAAAGTTTACGCTTAAATATTAACACCTTCTACTACAGTCTAGTAACAACACTTTATGTTTGCTGATCGTCATATAGTGTCCAGGAGTATATGAATGATATGAATCCTGACATCACATCCGTTTATCTCCAGTGACCTCACATGAGGTCACATTTTCCTTTTCAGTTTCAGATCTGCTTTGCAAAAGAGATCCAGGTGTCTTGTTCAAGAATGCCATGTGTGTTTTGAAGAGGTTGAAGAGGGGAAGATGCACTTACCGTTGAAACCGGTGAAGTTTCCCCACTCGAACAGCGAGCTGTTGAAGGGCGGCAGGGAGCCGTTGAAGGATTGCAGGGAGCCGTTGAAGTAGACGTCAGTTCCATTGGAAGGGTTTCGGATGGTGTCTGTGAACAGATTCATCTGCAACAAGGTCTTGATCAGGTAGCGCAGCATTGTGGTGCACAGAGGGACCTGCACTCCCCCTCTCTGCTCTCTGTACTTCTCACTGTGTCTCTCACTCTGTTAATTTTAAAAGTGTGACTCTGCCTCCCGCTGAATCTGCTTTTCCTCCTTACTCGGGGTTAAGAAGAGCTAAAGAGATGCTCTTTTCATCTCAAGTTGATTCAGACATTTCCAAACATTTTGAAGAAAAAAAGCTGAGAAATCTTGATTAAAAAATAAAAGTGAGTGAAAAGAAGTCAGATGATAAGGAGATTAATTGCTTGTAGATGTCAGACTGAGTCAGGGGGCCCCTCGCTGTGAATCCCTCCCAGCATCGGATTGTTCCTTCCTCCTTGTTTCTTTTGTTCTGGGATCAAATAACTTCACATGCTGTCTGCCGCCATACAAAACAACAGCTTCTCGCTGGTGTAAAAGAATCCAGCAATGTGATGATGACCCTTTCGAATTGCTCTCCTCTCTCCAACCCCTCCCTCTGGCTCCTCCTGTGTCCCTCCCTCCTTCTCCAGCTCTCCTCCTCTCTCGCGCTCTCTCTCTGCGGTGGGGTCCTGAGGGTTTCTGAGGAGCGAGAGAGAGCAGGTGCTGTTGGCAATAAATGTTTAATTATTAGATTAATAATCATCCCAGGAGGCTGTGAATCAGGGTGGTGGAGAAAAGGAGGTGAAAAGACGCACCGTCACTGTCTTAACCATACGTCCAAAAAAGGTCATCACATATGCATAAATGAACACATACAGTATGTGTTGGACAAACAAACCTGGGACTAACTAAACTCCTGCTGGCAGTGTTTGTTTCCTGCTGGTCCACATTTTCAAAGCACATTGCATGCAGACTTTTTCCTTTGTCCACATCAACAAATACCAGAGTGGATCTGTCTCTAAAATGACTTTCTCAGCAGTAAAGTGTAAGTTGGCTACAGCATCCTATCCTATAGCACCAGTGTTTGTTTTAAACTAAGCAGTAGAAAATTTTAATTCATTTAATTTTTAAAAAGTGAAAAGAAACAAACGTTACTTACTCAGCAATTAACTCTGCAATTTTCAAACATGCATAGCGAACATAATAATAACACTTTATAGCAGCCATCTTTAATAAATGCTGAATTGCTAATTAAACTTTATTTAACACTTTTTACTGTGAACAAACAATGATATTGTAATAATGTTTACCAGTTAATTTAGTTTCATTTTAAACTGTATAAATCACAAGATTGCAAACTTTAACGATCAGTTTACAATATACAGTAAAATAACAGATCAAAGCAATGCTTACATTAACTATTGATTAGGTAAAGATCCAGATATTTTTTTGAGTTTTTTTGTTGAAAAAAGCAGCATCTGCTTCATAATGGCATGACTTTAGCCCCTCTATAATGCAGTTTCTTTTAGCTGTGTTGGCCAACCACTATATATCCTGTTTCTATCCTGTGTCTATATGGATGAACGAAATGTAATCACATGCCTTCATGCTCAAGCATGCTATAGCTCTTAAAGCATAGTCTGCATATCATCATGGATACACACATGCGATCATAGCAGCATGGTCACATGTGGCTCCTGGACACCCCACTGACAGCCTCAGTGTGACTCCCATTAATGATGCCCATACACCATCCGGGGCCTGTCCTCCTGCTCCATCACTGTGACAAAGGGAGGCAACAAACCAACAAAGATGCCGTGACGACCCCCGTCCCGCGCCCTCTTCTTCGTGTCTTTTCCAGTCACTCTTTATTTTAAGCTGTTTTCTATTCATGAGACATGTGTGCCAGCTAAATCCACACATACAGTGTTAATGGGCATTCAATATGGGCATGCTATGGAAGAAGGCTGAGTTGCAATGGAGAATCAATAGCCACTGACAGGCTACATTGTGTATGAGAATCATGTTATCTTGTCGGGTTGTTCCAGCATTTTACATGGATGTGCTTCAAAGAGTTTCAATGATGAGTATGGACCACATTGAAAGTCTATATATAATTAGATATGTCTAAAGTCCTGGCATATTACATGAAGAAATAAGTCTTCTCTATTTCAGATTAGTGGCATTGACCATGTTAACTCTTATTGCCACTTTTTATTTCTAACATAAACTAATGAGGCAGCAGCAAAGTGCCACTACAAATATACGTCAATGATTGCATGCTCCCTGGATGCTCTCCTTAGCCACTCGTAATTCTCAGTAATGACTCTCCTCGGCCATGGAAGCTGCCATTTTCATGATCATATCATTTCTGCAGTGTAAAGATGGTGCTTTTAAAACATTCTGTTGTGTGAATAAATAAAAGTAGCATCATATTCTTTTTCAGTTCATCTGATATTTATTTTCTTGAATCTACTGATTGTTCATGGTAAAAATACCTAAAATTGTGACACATTCCTATATTTTATGTCTGGTGTTGTGTGATGTCAAAGAATGCACTACATCTGGAGTTTAAGATCATACACTTACATATCATTCACTTATTATATACATGGAATAAAATAGCTTTTTGTATGTTTAGGAGTTCAGTGGCTTGGGCCCTGACCCCTGGCACCGCTAACTGTACTCTTTCATAGAGCGAGTCTACTACAGTGATCACTCAAAGCTGTGTCTACTAACAGAATCCCCAGCAAACAGGACGGTGAAAACCCTTAAAGATGTTGCTGTGAAAGATTACTGTTAACCTCTCCACCACGATTCTGCTGATAGTGCAAAAGTTAAAAGTGATCAGGAAAAATGGTGTTCCAGGCTTTCTTAAGATATTTCAAACTGTAATTTTCTGCTCCATGTCAACCAACGCTACATCTGATTGGTTGGCCAGCAGCTGCTTGTCTGTCTGGACCTCAGCTCTGTCGTTCTCAACCACCTTCAGCAGTGTGTCCCATTGGGAGTTGGTTACTTCTAATCCAAATGTGGCACAGATGTTCCTGCTACTTTACGCTGGACTGTTTAAGCTGTTAAGCCTGCAACGTGGGAGAGTCAGCTGTGTTGAACTATAAACACTGACATTCACGCTTGAGAGAACTGTAGAAACTCAGTTTTTGTCTTATATAGTGTATTTACATTTATACATATTTCATAATGACCAAATTATGAGTGCAATGAGAAAATGAGGACTTTTACATAGTACTGTATGAGAGAGATACCTAATGAAACTTGTCAGAGTGTATTCAATGTTTTTCATAAAAAATAAAACGTTCAAATCTAACAGTATTGCCTCATGGTACAAGTAAGTACCTTTTACTGCTTGGAATGTTCTTTTTGCTCATCAAAAAGTTACAAAGTTACAAATAGATTGCATTTATGCATAACTGCACTCACCGATCCAGATCTGATTTGCAACAATTTGCCCTCTGCCTCATCCGGCTGACACACAATTTCACTCAGTGCGGCAGACAGGCAGGTACATAACCCTATCTTTACTAGCAGCAGAACGCACAAGCAGTAGCACAACAGACTCGATAAAGGATTTTAAAGGATGACTATGGAATTTCACAAGATCAGAAAAGCCCCTGTTTTAGCAACAGCAAGTCATGTTGACCTCTCCTGCAACAACAGCTGCAACAAGATGTTATTTCTTGAAAAAGCTAAGCTTTCAATTTGCATGTATTTTTTTTAATTTTAAGTAAGACAGGAACATTTTTCTGAGTTATTATTATTTTTATCAGTGATTTAGATCATTTAATTACAGATCATAAAGTTAAAATGCACATTAGAATAATGTAATAAACTAGTGGTACAAAAAATAACACTAAAGCTAACATAATAACACATCTGAAAAACATAATTATTACAGAAGAACATTATGAAAAGTTAAAAATGAATTTTGGATAACGTATTTTAATTAGGCTAAAAAAACTAAACACTCTGAAACAGGAAAAGTCATGAAATATGAGATGATGGGGTTTTAATTTAACAGTTACAGGATAACTGTGTTAAACAGTTACCATAACTGTAGCTGTTTTTTTTTCCACCATTGTATCAAAAATGGTATCAAGAATTTGAAAATCCAGTAGTATATTTTACCTGTAGGTACTTGTGTAAGAAATGCAAATTTGCTCATTCATACCTGCAAATTTCTGCCTTTTTATTTAAACAAAAACAGCCAAACAAACAAAAAACTGAGGTTAAACTAGTCATTAACATGACTGGAGCTTAAATAGCCATAGTGCTGTGAGAGTAAAAGCATTTGCGACAATTGTAGTAACATTTAGTAAAATAACACCTGTTTTTAGACAGGTTTCATTTCAGTTTAATCCATTTCATTTAATAGCTGGACATTTTCTAACCAAGTGTGACTGTGGTGCTGAATAGCAGGTATCTGCATGGTGACCTTTTGCTTTGTTATGAGGATCCCGGTTTGAGGCATGAAACCAAATTTCATGCAAATCCATCAAAAGGGGGATGAGTGGTGACACACTGAGTGTTTGGCCTTTCATACAAATGTTAATGCAGAGATGGATACAGATGGGTCATTAATGTCAGCGCCCTGTTGGACGGAACGCTCTGTCTCGCTATGACACACTTTACAAGCCTTTTAGCATCCACACGCAGCCTTACAAAGAGAAAAACATGAAGTTATCCGTGCGAATCCTTTGATCAATACAATGCAGTCTTTTTAGACTCACGGTTAGATTGTGGTGGACAGAGAGTCACGGGACGGTGGTTTCATCATGATTACTATTCAGAATTTAACAATGGGAATTTTGGCCAGAGACTACATGCAAAATATGGACAAGTGTGTGGATTTGAAAAGTGAAGCTAGTGTGGAAGTGTCTTACACCTGCATTGTATTTCAAATGACCAAACTGCTCCAGTCTTATTTAATATAATATGGCCCCATTTAGATTGAAAAAAGAGGATTACCTTTTGACTGTCATCTCAGGTCACTGCTGCAAACCCTTAATAATGAGTGCTGAACTGGAAGTAATAAATAAAACTGAATGTAATGGTTTTCTCTTGAATTATCATGTAAGTGTGAAGTCCCACAGTTTCTCAGTCAGATCCACCCTCCTGGTGATGGTGATACCCAATCTTCTCAACTCAAAGGTTTAAAACTGACCACAACAGGGACTTTGATATATAGTGTGATACTGATTAAATTAAAGTTCTGATCACCAAACTGATTAGGACACATGACATTCTGACCATGTCTATGCAGAACTGGATGACCAGCCATACAATCAATGCAAAGATACTTTACTAGACATGTGGAAACATTTATTTCATGTCACTAGCAGATATAAATTTGGCAAATCAACGAAGTTATTACAGTTAGTCCTATGGGAAGCAGGACTGTCAAGATGAAGCCGACAATTTCAGCCTGATGACTTTTCCTAAAACTGTGTATTGATTGTTCTGCATATTTGGACTGCATACTAAAAGCATGTAAATATAAGAAAAAAAACACATGATGCACATTAGTAAGAACTGTGTTTCTGGTCAACAGAGAAAATCAGAACAACACAGATGAGCTGATCTCACCTCGTGTGTAAGAACTCATTTGGAGAAATGTTATATATTATTTTTACCATGTGCACAGTGCTATTATTGCATTTTACAACTTCTTTTCCAATGGTGCTTTATGGACACAGACTTTATTTGTTCGAGACAAGAGGCAAGCCTGCTGCAGTATTTGGGAGCAGCTGGTGTTTGGGGATTACCTCAGTTGCAATAACATGCTTTAACACTGCTAACATGACTAATGCATACCTGGATTTTCAGTATAATTTATTGAGTGTACAGTGCGGGAACACCTTGATCCAGCTGGTTGTAGTTCCATATGTTCCTGTATAATTAAATGCAGGATTTACAGCAATTAACAGCTGATCCAAAACAACAGTCAACACATAGCAAATCCCTCACTGAGAAGCTGAGCTTAGCATAGGAAGTTACAGTGATGTGATTCTAACAGGTGAGAAAACTATCTTGAGATCATCATTATAGCTGAAATCCTATTGCTCACTTGAAAATCACTATTGAAACAGAGCTCAGACCTGCTGACAGTACCATGCAGGTACTAAACATCTGCCAGACAAATGTAAGAGCAGCTTTTTGTGTTAGCCAGGTTAACATAAGCATTTTTACAGTTTCAGTGAAACAATGAAAAATTGACTTTGCCTTTCAACTCAGGGCACTTTCTACTGAGCACTTTCTACCCAGTCACACACACTGTTATGTACATCTAGTACTTTTTACCAGTTGTACACACTCACACACCAACAGATGCATATATTCTAAGTGTGCAGTGATTAAAACTCTAGAACTAGGAGGAGATTCATACATATCCAGGTGAAAAAGAAGTAGTAAATTTGTATTATTTTCATTTTCATGGACTAGAAAATGTAAACATAAAGATTTTCATTTTCTTGTCTGGTTCTACTAACTTTGGACACAAGTGAAAAAGTCTCAAACTTAAGTCCCTTGCTCAGAGGCGTTCCAAAATAACCGCGTTGAACAGGAGACAAATTTGATCACGAAAGTAATGATCACACAGGGACATTATTATTATTCCAGAGTGCTGCTTAAATTTTCTGAAACTGCATATTTAATGAAGGAGTTGTATCATGTCACGCTAATGCATTAGCCATTTTAGATTCATTAAACTTGAATTACAACAAGCTTCCCAGCCCATGCATCTTTCATTAATCTTACTTTTTTACACATTTTATCAAAAACATATTCTTTCAAAATACTGTAAATTTTTTACTCAAAGACTGAAAATAGATTTAGCTTTGTGCACTTTGCCCTGGGGAGATTTACCTCAAATGTTACATAGTAAAGGGTCCTCGCAGAAACATGTAAAGTTTAAAGTTTAATCTGTCCTGAGTGCAGGAGCTCATAGTCATATCAGTGCTTTTCCTGTCAATGCAAAGACAAGGCGTTAGTCTAATTTCCCCAAACGAGTATCAGCTGGAAGTGCAGTAAATGTCTGAAGTGTCCTGAGTGCCGAGACGCGGTTTGCTGCCAGCACCTTTAGCCAGACAGGCAGAAAGGTGATGCCTGTCTGGCTGCCACTAGACATCACACGCTACCAGGGTGTAACATCTGTGCCCAGGTCTGGTAGTCTTCATTTCTGGGGTCTGCTGCTGTAGTTTGCCCCCTTGGGAACCTCTGAGCTGGGGCAAAGACAGCTGGATCCCCAACCCCTCTCTCCTGGCTGGAGAGTGGTGAGCTAAAGGCAGGCAAGCAGCCAGATTCAGCATCCCAACCAGGCTGCAGGTGTACTGCCATCAGGGAAGGAGGTGGCAGTAATTGCAGTAATTTTTTTTTTTTTTTTTTTGGCAGTAAATACCATGTGCCTCTGACCTGGGCAGGCATGCAGTTGGCAGGGTCCATCATTAGAGCTGGGTATTCGCTTCTGGCCATATGCTGGAGTGCCATAATTGGTGCTTCTGTCCTTTACATTTAGCTGGCAGGCCAGAAGGAGAGGCCCACAGAGCAAAATGGCCGCTGTCTCCCTCTGGGGTGCTGTGTCCAATCACACCTCTCACAAACTGGCTCTCCAGGAAACCCTGCGGCTCATTACCTCATTTCCTCCAATTGCCTCATAACTTCAAAGCCAACTTCAAAGCCTATGGATGGCCTGCTATCATTGGTGAAACCTAGACAACCAAGCCCATTTAAAAGCAAGAGAAATCTTTGTGTGTCTTCTTCATCTATTTCTGCCCACAGACAGTTAGCAGGAAGCATAAGTGGGAGAGACAGAGCCAATATGCTTTAGCCGGGGGATTATCTGATCTCCAGGGGCCTAAGTTACATGCAGGGCTATGAATGCAGGAAGTTAAACAAAACACTAGCTGCACCCCACACCCCAGCTGCAAAAACCTTGAGCAAACTCTGGATAATTGCACAACAAAAGCACAATTAGCCACAAGCCCATGGATATTAAGTAGGAAAAGATGGACCTGTCATTTATCCTATCACATATTTGCATCTCATGAATTCTCCTCCACACCCTTGCACATTTTTTTCTATTCTTTCCTTCAGACTATTTTATTTTCAGATGAATGCAGATAAATGCAAAATACTCATTTAAATATGCATTAATATTAGAACTGGCCCCACCCAAACTGAAGGTGATAATTTTGGTAAGCCCCCAACCACGTCTGCTCCCTCAGGTTATATTCCTCCAGTCCTGCAGTGGGCCACTGCCTTTTCAAGTGCTTCTTAGAGACTGACCCTTTGCACCATGCTGCAGTGAGACTTTGATGTGACTTGCCTGGAAAAAGACCTCGCGCCTTTCAACGAGATTGGTTCGTGTTCTCACAATCAGTGCCTGAGGACCTTCAAAACACAGGAGTTCATTCCAATCAGGGATGGGGAGAGAAAATATTGAGGCACCAGTGTGCAGAGGTCTGCGTTATATTGATTGGCGCTAAAAAAGATGACTTATTTGTCAGCCTCAGAATTTGAAGGAGGAGTAAACTTTTGAGCTAGATTGCTTTCCCACAGTGCTGTACGCAGCAGACAGCCAACTTCAAAGAGGACATGCATTCCAAGGGAAAAAAAAAATCAATAGCGAGTATCAGTCCCCGCTTGATAAGTGCTTTAACTAGGACTCACCTGGTGAGTCTTTGCAGACATTCTCCTTCTTATCTGATGAATCTGAAAATCTCATTTTAACTATTAAATGCCAGACAAATGGTACAAAATAATATATATATATCTATATATAGATATATATATATATACAAGAAGCTATCAAATAAATGTGCCCTGCTGGGCCCTCTCTAGCCTCCATCTCAGTGAGGCTGATGAGCTAGGTATACTCCCCAGGTGCTGAGAACTCCTCCCAGCTCACTATACTATTTCTCCCAAGCTTGAAAGATGAGCGTAATCTGACTAGGAGGTGGGCTGCTACTGACCAATAACCAACACCCTTTATTTCTTTTTCTTTTTTTCTTTTTTTTTGTGGCAGTGAATTATGGATTTTAGCCATCTGGCCATCCAGGCAGGGTGGGGAGGAAAATGATATGCTTGACAGACGACTTTAACAAAGATGTGGCAAGAGAGAGGGGGCGTGTCTGAAATCACAAGCTGAATTATCGCAAGCACGACCGGGCTATTGTGTGCTGTGATGGGTTGGTTATTCACAGCTGGGGCAGTCCAAATTGTTCTTTTATATTCTTTTATTGTACTTTATTGAGGCCAGAGGGGCTCTGGAAATGATTAACAGACAGAACAACAAGACAGACCCATTGTTAGCCTTTCCCTCTTCATTTAGTCCCTATCCATTTATTTCCAACACCGTCTCAATGATGTAAATGCATAGGCTTTGCTTGGTTAACTGTGCCATCACTGGTCAGGTCCCGGAAAATTGGATAGGATAACACAGCAGGTGCAGTCAAATTGAAGTCTGTTTTTATTACTGTTTTACAGAAAGCTTCATATTTTGGAAAATCTAGCCATCTCTACTGCAAAAGTGTAACTTTTTCTCCCTGAAACTTTAGAAAACTATCTTGGTGACTTGATTCACTCATCGTCCTTTCTGCAGATACCTAACACAGTACTTTGACATTTTGTCATGCAACACAGAATAACAAGGATTGTGGAGCAAGCCAAGTTGCCCACTCTGTATGCAGCCCCCTCTTCCTCCTGCTCTGCCTTTCTGTTGTGCTTCTTCCATCTGATGTCCATTTTACAGCCCACCTCTTCTGAGCCTCAGGGGTGGTCGGGGGGTGAGAGCAGCCAGGGCCAGCTTAACAAAACCCCTCAAAGGGCACCAGTCCCTCCTGCCACTCCAGAAACCAAACTAGACGAAATTTTTATGGCAATTAGGGTGGAGTGAGAGTGGCTCCTTTCCAGGCACCCAGTGGCTTTCCTCTGCCAGTGGGTGCCTGTGTCAGCACACTGAAACCATTAGCACAGCTAGCACAGAAGGCCCACTGGCAACGACTAATTGTTGGCCTCTCAGGAAATGACAGAGGCTCTAATGGTGATGCCATCATGTAGAGATCAGAGACAGTAACTTTAGAGTGACTGGTGGTGGTGTGCCTAGACATATTGCTCTTTCACTGAGTCAATTTCATTCTCATTCATTCACATCAAAGGATGTTTGCATCACTAAATTCACCTTGGCCTTGCTTTAACAAGTAGGTAGGATGACTTTTATATGTGTGTGTGTGTGTGTGTGTGTGTGTGTGTGTGTGCAGCCTGAATTCATAGGCGTGTGTATGTGTGTGTATGAACTGCACTGTCTCACTGTTCATTCTGATGATTTTGGGTTGAGATGAATTAAATATCCATCAATTACTGTGTTTTCACACATTTGTCTTTACATCACAAAATCTAAATTATAATACCTTCAATATTTTAAGATATTTCAAATTTTCCACAAAGAAAACATTTGCCACACTTATTAAATTCAGTGAAATTCAGAGATAGAACTGCTTATGGTGTGCCTATCCGAAAATCACCCTTCCATCCTCACCACCACAATTCCAAACCTCCCAGCTTTTTTGCGCACACCTCCCAGGCCCAACTCTCTGGGACAATGCACAGCATATCATCTAATTAAGGCACCGAGCATTTCATTGAAATCATTAGGAGAGTCTTGCTAAGATCTGATGCTTGATCGGATTTCAGGCTAGATCCTGGCATTAAAGTATTATCACTCGTCCATCTCTCTGTCTCGATTTGCTTAAATCATACATTTAGCCTCAAGTCTAAATGTTGTGAAGAATTTTGACATGTTTCATTTGTTCACGGCCAAGTGCTATTTCTTTATCAGATCTTTAGCTGAATGCTGTTAGGATTTCTGCTCTTTAATGTTCTTTTCATTCAAAGCTTATGAAGAGTAGCACATAAGCTTGAACAAACAGAAATCTTTTTTTTAAAATAATGACAGGTCCATGTTTTAGCAGCAGATAGAATGATATGATCTCCAAACAAGACAATAAAAGCTGTAAAAGTTCAGTGGTGATATTCATAATTAAAGTTTGTTTAAAAACATGCACTAAATGCATGAAAAAATACTTCTAGTGTAGATTTTTTCATGCAGCTCAATCTCAAATTTGTACCTGATGTGAAATTGAGGTGAAATTACCCCTCCCCCAAATTCAATGTAGCATGGTGATTTTTAATATTAAAGGAGTAATGGAGGAAATATCTTGTCAGCCTTACAGCAACTGAACGTGTTATCTCTTCTTAAGTTTTAACAATAGAGCCGGTATCTCCTGTTTGTTCATCCGTTCAAAGCTCATGTCTTTGTCTACCAAAGCTGTGAGTGATTACCGTTCATTGGAAGGGGCAGCCCTTTAATTAGCCAGGGGTCCCAGGGGTACCATTACCATGGGGTAATCTTGCCCTCTTTATTATCCCATTTTAATATTGACTAAGAAAGAGATACACGGGGTGGGGCAATTTGGTTTCCTCATACAGGACACGAGCTCCCTTGAATATTCATGTGGTTTTGGAGTAGGTGTGTGGGTATGGACGACATGTGACAGGGATGATGGACGACCTGGGTCAGGCATCATCTGGGGTCCCTCACACTATAACAAAAGGGGATGTAAGTTCCACAGGACTTAATAAAGAGGATATGCCGCAAAATAAAAGATAAAATACTGGAAATCATTCCCGTCCATTATGTGAATATTAAGGAATATATGCACAAAAATTCCTGATTTCATCCTACTCTGTTTTGCAAGCAAGATTCACATTGCTTTCCAAGGGCAATTAGGCAAAACCCATACCTGACAGCACAGGGATTTGAATCAAAGTCTGGGAGTTAAGGAAGAGTTATTCCTCACTGGCCTTTCCTCCATGAAAATTACAAACAACTGATGGTATTAGGCTAAACTGTCATAGAGAAGACTATTTCTTCCAAAAATAAAGTCTTTCCTGTCAAAGTCACCCTTTTCTCTGGTAACAAAGTTAAAGAAAGCAGCATCCATCAAAGCACAGAAACTAATTCCTGCCAAGGACAGAGCTGATCTCTTCCATTTTCACCCCAAGTGAACTTCTCTGAAACCTACTTTAATTAAAAGTCTGAGTGGAAAAGGAACATATTTCATTCAGCAACTTGTCTTACCTTCTTTTTCTCTCTCTTCAAGTCAATTTTCCTCCCATTGTTCCCTGACTCAGCTGCTCATTTCAAATGATGTCAAATCAAGAGGCACATCACAGGGCCTGAGTAATTACCAGCATCTATGAATGTATTTTAGCCATCGTGTTTAGGAATAGAAAGATTAAGGATGAAGAGACATATGTTGTCAAGTACTAACCTTGGAAGGACCTGACATGCATCTTTCACAAACATCTTTCACAAAGTGGCTTCAGCAGCCTCTCAGAAATCTCCCAAATGCAATTACAGCAGGGGATTATGTCCCTTATTCAAATTCAAATTGGCCACAGTGTGTGTTTAAGAGTATGTTTTTTGCATGTGGAAATGAAAAAGGATTGTTATTGGCAGCTGATCCCCTCTCAGGGCTTCAGGCATCCTGTTTGCGCTTGAACTGCCTGGTAAACAGTGTGTACACTATAACACTGTTTCTAAATTATGAAAATCTGCTGCTGTTAAAAGCACTTTGTTGCTGTATTCTAAGTGATAACAGTCAGGCCATTTCTGTGATGTGACTTGCAATCAGAGCAAGTGTTTCAACTCTGCACAGCAACACACTTTATGCATCCATTAGTGCTGTCAGTATTTACAGGAAAGGAGGAGATATTTTATTAAAAACTATAAACCCTTTTTCTATTCATCCATCATCCATCTTTTCACAGTATGCTGAAGGCTGAATTCAGCCACTCTTTGGAGAACACTTGTATCCGTGATCTCATTCGCCTTGAGGCGACTTTTGTTGTGATTTGGTGCTATATAAATAAAATTGAATTGAATTGAAATTGAATTCATTCTCATTCTTTGACTTCCCAAAGGTCATGACCATATGTGATAGTAGCAACACCTGCTGACACCATGCCAATCCATGTGTCGATCTCCAACTCCACTCACTCGTGAACAAGACCCTGAGATGTTTAAACTCCTTAACTTATTCCTAAACCACTCCACTCTGTTTTGACTGAGAACCATGGCCTCAGATTTGAGATGATAATTTTCATCCCAGCTGCTTTGCCCCAATTCACCCCAATGTGAGCTTGAGATCATTGCTCAGTGAAGCACATCATCTGCAGAAGAAGAATCTGAAGAAAATTCATGGATGGATGGATGGATGGAATGGACTGGTTCTTATATAGCGCTTTTCTACTCTATCTGAGCACTCAAGGTGCTTTACAGTTACCCAATCTAAGTGCTTCCTATGTAACATATACACACACATTCATACTCCAGTGGATGTATTGGGTTAGTATTTGGCCAAGGATATTTGGCATACAGACTGGAGTGGTCATCTGCTCTACCACCTGAGCTACAGCCACCCTATCCATGGATGGATGGATGGATGGATGGATGGATGGATGGATGGATGGATGTTTTAATTTACTTCTTGTGATTAAAGTTAGATTGCTTGGTGCTATAGGTTGGGTAAAGCCAATCTATGGAGTCAATGTGACATTAAGGATAGAAAGTTATGTAGAATCCCTGTCTGATTGAAGATTTGACAAAGTTCAGCTGGAGCTTTGCCAGACTAGTCCAAATAAAAATGATCGGCTTGTTCTTTTTGCTCCACACTGCAATATTTCAGTTTGCATTTTGCATGCAATTCACACAGTAACCTAAATGTACCTCACATAGCCCAAAGTGTTTGCTGTTTTGCACAGTGAATGTTCTTGGATTCAGTTTCCATCACCTTCAAGTGTTTTCTTGGGTCAAGTGCCGATGACACGCTCTGTTTCAAGTATTCAGACTGGAATATAAGGTGAACACTTGAATAAGCAAGAATCGATATGAAAAGTTAGGGAGGACACATAAACATAAATATACTCTTGATGGACACAAACTTAGTAAAGTTGGCTTTGTGCATTTTGTTTAATGAGTAATTTCACTTCCCAAACATTTGAGTGAAACAGGACTTTCTACCCCTGAGGTTTCTCTATAAAAGAAAGAGAAAGAGTACTCTCTCTTCTTTCCTTAACCAGAGAGGGGTCACATGTGTGGCTGTGTTTGAGAGGCATTAGTGCTCCATGGTAATCAAAGACTCTGGATAGAGAGGGAGGGAAGAGGGGATATAAAGAGACTCGGTTGGGTGCCAGAACAGCCCCCTCTGCACCCGATGCCTTTTAATTAGGCTCACAGCAGGGACGCTACACCGGCACACACGCTGCTCATCGCTCACACACAGATGTATGATGGTCCTCATATAAGCTGACAGTCACATACCTCTTTCTGCTTCATTATTCCGGCATATGTGTCATCCCCATTTTTTTGTTAAATTGGGGGTTCAGATGTCAGCTGTCCAGGCATCAGAGAAGCAAAGAAGCACTGAGTGTTCTTAAGTCCAGTGACCCCTTTCTTTTAGGTAATCCTACCATTGCATGGGCTTTTTGTCCAACAAGTATTATTTGTGCTATATCCTTTGCATCTAATATCTGCATATTAATGAAAATATAGAAGACAAATGGGAGAAGTGATTGATTATTAACTCGCTTTAAGGTTCACGATGCACCAAAAGATGTTAAAATTATGCCTGTAATGCACAAAGCTCTGAAAGGGACACTGTTATTTGCTATGTGCTACTTAATTTGACATCTAGAGTAATACATCTAAAAAGTTTAACAGCTTAATGGCATGTCTACATCTTTCCCTTTGCCTCTACAGCTTCATAATTTCAAGCATGAAGTTTTCTGCTCATTAAATTTACTGACATGATCAATATTCTTTGATACAGAGCTCACCATCTGCCTGCACTCTTCTGATTGTTGACGTTTGGTCAGTGACCCTTAACCTTGCAGGGACATGTCATGACACTAAAAGTCACCCTGATGCTTCCTAAAACAGTAAAGGTAAAATCCTTAACCAGCAGGAAAGTTCAACTGGACAGTTCATCCAGACCTTCTTCTAGAAAAGTCTTCTCATGAATATGAGGCAGGCACAGACAGATAGATATTTTTTTCTGTTGGTTTCCAACTGGGATTGCCAGGAGTTAGCATAGTGGTGTGATTTGAAATTCAAGCTGCACATTATCATCCACCAGTTCATATCCACCAGGAAGCAAGGAAGGAAGTCTTTGACACATGAAGGTCATAATGATACACTCTTATCCTTGAGATTTAGTTCAATTATGGAGGGATGTAGTTTGGTATTTTAAGAATCTTTCTTTTCCCTGGTCTGTCAAAAAAAAAAAAAAAAAAAAACCCTGCTTGGGGAATGTGGATTTTTAGCCTACTGAAGCTCATTCGCACATTTGTATAATTATGGTAAGGAAATCAGCATTATTCATGGCTTGTCTATTAGTCACTGACTGGACCTCTTTTCACTTGCATGCAGAACTAGGATAGTGGAGGTGGTTAGTCTATTAATATATTTATATTATATACATTTTTTTAGATGTTTTCTTCTGCATCCTCCATACTCTGCCAGTTGGGGCGATCGTGGCTCAAGAGTTGGGAGTTCGCCTTGTAATCGGAAGGTTGCTGGTTCGAGCCCCGGCTCCGACAGTCTCGGTCGCTGTGTCCTTGGGCAAGACACTTCACCCGTTGCCTACTGGTGGTGGTCAGAGAGTCCGGTGGCGCCAGTGTCCGGCAGCCTCGCCTCTGTCAGTGCGCCCAGGGTGGCTGTGGCTACAACGTAGCTTGCCATCACCAGTGTGTGAATGGGTGGATGACTGGATGTGTAAAGCGCTTTGGGGTCCTTAGGGACTAGTAAAGTGCTATACAAATACAGGCCATTTACCATTTTAACCTAAGATCCTTTAATGAAGCTCATTTAAAAGGCACAAGTCATACAGGCCAAAATCAAGGAAAAGCACTGACCACCATCGACTATGCAGTAGGTGTTTATAGTCACCCACGTTTGGTGTGGAGCTTCCTGCATCTCACCTGGGCCTCGTCGGCAAACAATCAGCAGGAGGGCTACTTAAACCAGTGCAACTCGCTACTCCTTGCCAGTTCATTATGTGCTTCACGGCGGTAACTTGTAAACCTACTCTACCTGCTTTTTCCCTGTGTAACCTTGTGTTTAGAGGTTGTCGTTTCTCACCAGGACTCACCTGGACATCTGTTTCACCTCCTTGCCTGCCTGCTTGCTTGCCTGCCTTCCGGCCGGCCATCCCAGACACTGGCCTGGACCTCCCCTCCTCAGAACTTCTAAAGCCCAGACCTGCAAGTAAGGAAAATAAACTCACCAGCAAACGTTTCTCAGTCACCTGCTCCTTACCCATACAATAACTCCTTCTCCGTCTGTAACAGAATCCTCTCGTTCCTCTGTCTCTCGCCATGACCTCCTCAGTGACCCAGTTTCCTGGGGCCACCCTTCCCTGCTCCAGTCACCTTTTTCCGCGTTGCCATATCTAACTAGGATCACATATTTCAAACATTCTCTGTTACAAAGTAAACACTCTTGTACATTGTTATACTACGTGTTTTGGTGTCTCCATTTGGGTCCACTCCTTGGGCAAACCTATCATGACAGATACATTAATTTTTATTGCATTAAAGGATAAGAGTGTAAAATGTAAACTGCATCCAGGACAGAAACATTATGCCACCAGCACAAGTTTGGCTCCTTAGTGTATTTAAATGGTTAAATATAACCCATTAATATCTCTATTAATGGCTTGCTTATAACAGCCCTTTAAGCTGGCAGTGGTCAAACCATTACTTAAAAAGCCAACACTTTGCCCAGCTTTCTTAGTTAATCATAAGCCAATCTGCAATGTTCCTTTCATCTAAAATATTATTGAAAGAGAAGATAGATGTAAAACAGCTATCTGATCATCTGCAGAGGAATGATTCACAGTTATGTTCATATACAGGGAGTGCAGAATTATTAGGCAAGTTGTATTTTTGAGGAATAATTTTATTATTGAACAACAACCATGTTCTCAATGAACCCAAAAAACTCATTAATATCAAAGCTGAATGTTTTGGAAGTAGTTTTAGTTTGTTTTAGTTTTAGCTATTTTAGGGGATATCTGTGTGTGCAGGTGACTATTACTGTGCATAATTATTAGGCAACTTAACAAAACACAAATATATACCCATTTCAATTATTTATTTTACCAGTGAAACCAATATAACATCTCCACATTCACAAATATACATTTCTGACATTCAAAAACAAAACAAAAACAAATCAGCCACCAATATAGCCACCTTTCTTTGCAAGGACACTCAAAAGCCTGCCATCCATGGATTCTGTCAGTGTTTTCATCTGTTCACCATCAACATTGCGTGCAGCAGCAACCACAGCCTCCCAGACACTGTTCAGAGAGGTGTACTGTTTTCCCTCCTTGTAAATCTCACATTTGATGATGGACCACAGGTTCTCAATGGGGTTCAGATCAGGTGAACAAGGAGGCCATGTCATTAGTTTTTCTTCTTTTATACCCTTTCTTGCCAGCCACGCTGTGGAGTACTTGGACGCGTGTGATGGAGCATTGTCCTGCATGAAAATCATGTTTTTCTTGAAGGATGCAGACTTCTTCCTGTACCACTGCTTGAAGAAGGTGTCTTCCAGAAACTGGCAGTAGGACTGGGAGTTGAGCTTGACTCCATCCTCAACCCGAAAAGGCCCCACAAGCTCATCTTTGATGATACCAGCCCAAACCAGTACTCCACCTCCACCTTGCTGGCGTCTGAGTCGGACTGGAGCTCTCTGCCCTTTACCAATCCAGCCACGGGCCCATCCATCTGGCCCATCAAGACTCACTCTCATTTCATCAGTCCATAAAACCTTAGAAAAATCAGTCTTGAGATATTTCTTGGCCCAGTCTTGACGTTTCAGCTTGTGTGTCTTGTTCAGTGGTGGTCGTCTTTCAGCCTTTCTTACCTTGGCCATGTCTCTGAGTATTGCACACCTTGTGCTTTTGGGCACTCCAGTGATGTTGCAGCTCTGAAATATGGCCAAACTGGTGGCAAGTGGCATCTTGGCAGCTGCACGCTTGACTTTTCTCAGTTCATGGGCAGTTATTTTGCGCCTTGGTTTTTCCACACGCTTCTTGCGACCCTGTTGACTATTTTGAATGAAACGCTTGATTGTTTGATGATCACACTTCAGAAGCTTTGCAATTTTAAGACTGCTGCATGCCTCTGCAAGATATCTCACTATTTTTGACTTTTCTGAGCCTGTCAAGTCCTTCTTTTGACCCATTTTGCCAAAGGAAAGGAAGTTGCCTAATAATTATGCACACCTGATATAGGGTGTTGATGTCATTAGACCACACCCCTTCTCATTACAGAGATGCACATCACCTAATATGCTTAATTGGTAGTAGGCTTTCGAGCCTATACAGCTTGGAGTAAGACAACATGCATGAAGAGGATGATGTGGACAAAATACTCATTTGCCTAATAATTCTGCACTCCCTGTATACTCGAACATTGGAACATGTTTTTTTTTTTTACCTGTTTACTGGAACATATTCCAATTTTAGTCATATATTGGACGTAATGTTTAGAGTCTCAGCTTTCATTTGAGGGTATCCACATTCAAACTGGATGAAGGGTTTAGGAGTTTCACCTCTTTAAAATGTGTCACCATCTTCATAAAGGGACTAAAAGTAATTGGACAATTGACTCAAAGACTATTTTATGGGCAGGTGTGGGCAGTTTCTTCATTATGTCATTATCAATTAAGATGAAAAAAGGCCAGGAGTTGATTTGAGGTATAGTGCTTGCATTTGGAAGATTTTGCTGTGAACAGAAAACATGCAGTCAAAGGAGCGCTCCGTGCAAATCAAACAAGCCATCCTTAAGCTGTGAAAACAGGAAAAAGAAATATCCAAGAAATTGCTACAATATCTACAGTTTGGTACATCATGAAAGAAAGGAAGCACTGGTGAACTCAGCAACACAAAAAGACCTGGACCTCCACAAAACACAACAGTGGTGAATGATCGCAGAATTGTTTCCATGGTGAAGAGAAACCTCTTCACAACAGCTAACCAGGTGAACAACCTCCAGGAGTTTGGCTTATTATATCCAAGTTTAGAATCTCTGGACCAGGCTAGATCCAAAGCATACCACATCATCTGTAAAACACAGCGGAGGCGGTGTGATGGCCTGGGCCTACTTGGCTGCCAGTGGCACTGGGACACTAGTGTTTATTGATGATGTGACACAGGACAGAAGCAGCAAAATTAATTCAGAGGTGTTCAGAGACATGCTGTCTTCTGAAATCCAGCTAAATGCAGTCAGACTGACTGAGCGATGTTTCATAATACAGATGGACAATGACCCAAAACATACAGCCAAAGCAACCCAGGAGTTTACTAAAGCAAAGAAATGAAATATCCTTGAATGGCCAAGTCAGTCATCTGATCTTAAACCAACTGAGCATGCATTTCATTTGTTGACTAAACTTTAGACTCAAAGGCCTTCACACTGAAAGCCGCTAGAGTAATGAACATTTTATTTTCAATTATTTAATTTCTCTAATTACTTTCAAGCCCCTGGCAAGCCCCATTATTGATTTAATTACAGGTAAAGTCAGGAGTGCACATCTTAAAGCACACACTGCAATTCATTTAAAAAATTCTCAATCCGCAGTAGTTTCCCCTGAAATTGTCACTGTTCTGGCAGGCCCTTTTTCTTTCTTTTCTTTCTTCACCAGCACTCTCTCTTTTCTCCCAGGTGGAGCTGGGAAGGGTTCTGGTCGTATCCCACCTTTGGATGGGGTTGCTCCTACCTCCTGAGCCAGCCAGGACAGCTGTTTTAACCTCTTCTTCTCACTGTTGTAGCCGTTGTGATGTTCTAGTTCTGTTTTGTGTGTTGCAAGTTCATTCAACTAAACTTGCAAACCAAGAAAGTTCTTCTTTCTGAGACCTAAGGACTTATCAAAAACACTAAGCTAGCCTTCAATCGCCCAACTCCACTAAGTGAATCCTTTGCCTGTCCACCCTTCACTGTCACTACCACCTGATAACTTCAAATGTCTCCAGTGCTTACAAGCTCACAAAGAAATTTCAAACCTCTGGTGTCCCCCTACTTGGATTTTTTTCTGCAGTAGTTCACAAGAGCAAAACTTACATGTGCCCTGATGTCATTCTTGGTTGTGTAAATAAAGAACTAAAACCTGCATTGACCATTTGGGTCTTGTGTTTGACTATATCTGATCTTGCAGATATGACAGAAATACACCGATTATGAAGACTTTGTATCATTTGGTTTGCCACAAGTCAAATGATACAAAGCCTGTGTGTGTGTTTGTCAGTCGCTCAGACTCTGAATGTTCTCAGAACTCTCTAGTCTCTCATTATTTCTGTTTTTTCCCTCCAGTCTCCTTTTTTCCATCTTTGTTCATGTAGATTCATAAACATGGGATGCTTTTTGTCTCAGTTTGTTCCACCCCAAATTTGAATTTACTCAATTTTGTGTACACTGTTGCCCCCTCTAGTTGGTGTGTGTGTGTGTGTGTGTGTGTGTGTGTGTGTGTGTGTGTGTGTGTGTGTGCTTGCAGCCTGAATTCACAGGCATTCTCACCCTGTTTATGTGCAGCTCCAGACAAACCAGCCGATATTGAGATTGCTATTAAGCCCAACATCCAGCCAGCATTACTGACCACAGTCGTCGAAGGTCCAGCACCTGTTGTATTTTAATGCAGGTATGTTTGTGAGACATACCTTGTGAGTTTTTCAGAGTTTTTCAGAGTCAAACGCTGCTACAAAATGTGATGGTCCAAGGTCCAAAACAAAAGAATAATGTGCATAAATTTGTGTTCTGTTGAGAGCACACTTCCAGGGACCGAGAACTTGAAATAAATAATGCTATTTTTCTGACATTCTGTCAAATGAAAATAAAAGCACTGTATAGTATCAAAAATACTGCAATAAAAAATAGAAGGGCAGTTAAAATGTAGTTTGAGTAAATGCTAATGTCTTACATTTTATAGGGTATCAAAAAATAAAGGAAAACATTATATGATGATACAGATACTTTATGATATAAATGTAGTGTGTTCAGATATCCGTGTATGTGCTTGGGAAATATCATTACTATATCACTACTGTGTATTATGTTCTTATATTATGAAGACGAGCACTTCACTCCCAGAGCAAACAGCATATTATAAACTATGAATACAAACATCCCTTTATCTGTAAAGCCCAATTACAATTAAACAATAAAAGAACAAAACTATCACAGTGGGTTATAATACACTTAAATACATAAATAAATACATACATAGCTCACATAACCAGGCTGGTTTAAAAAAAATAAGAGCTGAATAATCAGCTGTCAGTGTCAACTAAAACAAGTATAAAGTATTTTAAAGCAAAATGAAGCTTGCTATGCTCTCACATAAAACTCTGAATTGCTGGTTCCTTCCTAGAGTTGTTTAATTTAAAATCCATTGTGGTAATGTACAGATCCAAAGTGAGAAAAAAAGTTACCTTTGTCCAAATATTTATAGACCTGACTGCAGATGTATGGAACGCCAGGACTGCCATAATGAATTAATTTCTACTTCTCTGCTTTGTTTTGTGTTTTTGCAGATTATTAGGAAGGCAGTCTAAAATTACAAAACACAATAATGAAATGAACTGCAATGATGCAGTAAATACAGGTACACTTTCTCCTACATCCTCCTATTTCACAAATTATTTCTCCCAATGCCGACGACGAGGTGCGGCCACACTGATCAGGTCAGCTGCAGAGGCTAATGGTGTAGTGAGCAGTGGACAGGCTCTGGGTCAAGAGGCCCTGGTGGTTCAGCTGTTCCGCACCTGCGCTCCACACCGAAGCGCTTCTCTTCACCATGAAGGGATACATTCAAACCTCAATGATCTATCTCTACAGCCTTTTTATGAACCCCACTTCTAACCAAACAACTGGCACTGATTAGGCTGTGGATCAAAAGACAGCAGTGACCATTAGCAATCCTTTGTTCATTCATCTCAACTTGATTCCTTTGACTTTCCACTGATGCCTGATATTTGGGAGATTCCAAAACCCACACAAACTTCTCATATTGCCGACTGTAGAGATACATGAGGGGTCTCATTTAAAAAGGTGCAAAACCAAGGCTCTTTATAGAACTAGGCACATGTGTTTGCATTGTTAACTGGACATAAAATATTCCACTGGGCTGTTCTACAATAAAATTCAGCTGTGTACCACTGGAATAACCTCACAACTCAAACAAAAGCGTCACTTCTGCATTGTGATTTATAGATATCCTCTGTGGTGACATTGCAAACTATATAGACACAAACCAATTATTTGCATCTTGATTTGCCATTCATGAGATGTTAATGAACTGAGAAATGTCCCTAATTCAAAAAGCTGTCTGTGCTATTTTGAGTTAATTGGGTAATGGTACGCAGCTGCTGACCATTTTGGATAGCATAAAACTTTCAGCTGCACTGGTTGGAGCATATTTTTTAGGTCCATCATGGAAATTTGCTTCACTAACAAGGCAGAACAGGCTGATTTTCAAAGAGGTGATGCAGACACTTTTTGGTGCTTTTCGATAACACTGACTCAAGGAGCATAAATCACATGTTTTCTGATAAACAAGAAAGCGCAAACCTTAAACTGAAAGCCAGTTCACACAAGCTAAAATGATAGCTGCAGCAGCAGCTTTGAAGCATCCAGAAAACAAGCGTTTACCCTCTGAAGTGCTTCGACTTGGATTCCCTCACCTGGACACTTCCTTTAGATGCAGGGAAGCATGACATGACTTTGGCCCTGACCCCAGCCCCTACCTAGATGTTTTGTTTGGAGCGGGTGGAGATCAGATGTTTCTGGTCATTACACCACCCTTCATTATGTCTCCTGTCACATCCAAACAAACTTAATGAGACATTGTTTAATGTCCAGAGTCCCTCCCTGCCCCTGATCTGTGTGTGTTTGGGTGCATCGAGCCAAATTACCTCAACGTCTCATTCAGTGAGGGCACCTGGGCCCCCTTGTCGCTCGGGGGAGGTTAGCTCAGGATAGGGGAATCCACTGGGAAGGTTGGGGCAAAGCTGGACCCAGCTGGAGGAAAGTAAAGAGCTAAATGCTGATGGGGAGGCTTGGATGAGAGAGGCTTTTGAGTTTCAGCATCAGGAGACTCAACGGGGGGCTCATGAGGGTTCTTTTGTTAGAGGACATGTGGGAGAATCCAACATAATTGTCATCTAGAAAATGCCAGAGCCCTGCTCAAGTCGGTGAATGCACAAACATTTTAGAGGAGTTGGAATAAAATAAAGAAAAAATGCAAAAATGCATCTTAAACAGATCAGAATCTCACTGTGTGTGTGTGTGTGTGTGTGTGTGTGTGTGTGTGTGTGTGTGTGTGTGTGTAAATAATTTCTATATCTTTTTTTTCAATAATTCTGATAATGAATTCACTCTCACAGCACACCACTGGTGCAATACAGTATGTATATAAAACATTTAATGACATGCAATATATCAGTCGTCCATATGATTTATTTTTATCTGCTCCTATTATTCCAGTTTTTTGTTATTCTGCTCTCTCAGTTCTAAATCACAGTGGTTATCCACTGAGATTAAGTGATAGAAATACAACTGAAAACTGAAATATACCAAACAAAACTTTTGTTTATTCGAAAATGTAATCATTATAAAGTGTATACCAGTCAAGTAAATTTCATTTGGCTTCAAATTTCATTTCAGAAAGATTTCTCTCTTTTATGGATTTTCAGAGTGATTTTGCTGTCAGCTGTCAGCTGAAAAGCAGATGGCAGAGGCATGATTTCCTCTGTTATTGCGCTTCTTTTCACTGGTGTCCTTCAGACACCAGTGAAAAGAAGAGGCAGTCTGTGCACTGGTCATTTCACACCTATCAGGTAAGGATCCATTCGGAGATCTGAGATGATGGTGACACTGAAATGGATGAAGATGGCGAAAAGGCTTCTCTGAGACTCCCTCTTAAAGCTTTTTAGGAAAAAGAGGGATGGAACATTTTTGCTATTTTACTGAACAAAAATCAGTTTTTAGCACCATTTTGAAGTTGGGTGAATTTCTAATGTGATGATACAAGACCATACTGTGCTGCAAGAGCTTACTGGTAATTGGTACTAGTTTAGTTGTAATCATTAAATCAAACTGCCCGATGTCTCCCCTTTACCATCAATTGATTAAGTTATGTGAAACAATTACAACAGCATTTTGTATTTGAGCCAAACACTCATAATTGAATCACAGTTTTAAAGCAGTAAAAGGAGACAGTCCAAGCCACCTAATTAATAAATATGAAATGTTATTATGTATCATTATTACAGTATTCGTACCAAGTGTTTTATGTTGTTTCAGATTATGGCCAAGTGCAGCTTGAACCTAATCCTTTCAGAGCCACATTGAAATGCAAAAGGGTTGATGAGAGCACCTGAAAATGGAATATAATGAGCGTAGGTGTTTAGCCATTCCTAATACATGAATATTACATTTTTGCAGAATGCTAAGAGGGCTACATCGGCCAGTTGTAGTCTCACAATCAGCCCATATTAAGACTTTGGAGCTACAAGTGCTTTCTGAAATATTTGAATCTGTCAGTCAAAGATATGAAAGTAAACTGAAGAAGATGTGCAGGCAGGTGCAAATTCGATAGTGTGATTGGTAAAAACGCCATCAAATTTAAGCTGACAGGTCACACTTTAACTTCATAATCATTATGTCACCTAGCACATGTAAAATGATGAGTTTGGAGCGGTAAGTAGGGCTGCACTCAGATACGCTTAAATCAAAACACTGGAGGCCATTCCTGGCACTGTCATTAATACTGAGGCTCATGGGTAACAGATGTGGCCTAATCAAAGATGAGCATGGAGACAAAAATAAATCCATCACCTGACTGAAGGGGGAATTAGTCTTGCAACCTTCAGTAATATAAAAGTTCATTTTTTGACCTCCTTTTATAATTGCCAGGTTTAGAACAATTACAGATGCATGTCACATTTTTTTTTACAGCCAACTGCCAGATCAGTGCATCTGAAGTGACAAGGAAATGTTTAGTTTTAAATGTGCAGTGACAGAAAACAAAAACACCTCATTCAACTCTAAAAATAAATAGCATGAAAAAACATAATTTCCTTACAATGTTCTCCTTTATTACTATCAATTCCAGTGAATTAGCAATCAATTACAGTTTGAAATGATTTTGACTTTAAATTCATTAGACATCCACAAAGGAGGTGATGCTGAAAGGTGAAGTCAATGTCCTGAAATGTGCAAATAAAGTCCCATCTCATTAACTTTAAGTTATGTCTGTACATGTCCCCAGAATATAATGGCCCTCTCTTGATGGTAGATTAACACAGATCCTTACTATTTTGTTCAGATGTGCTTTCAGGAATATTAAAACACAAATGAGGACCCAAAGGGCTTGACCTTCCTGCTTCACAGCCTGGCAGTGGCATACACACTTTTCTTATTATTGCTTTCTCACTGAGATCTCAGCTAAGAGAAATAGCAATGACACACCAATAGAGTGTCATTGAACATTTGAATTGAATTAATTTGTTGCAAAAGGAAAACCAGTTTTCAAAAATGCACTGCACTTATTCTGCAGCTGCAGTTCACAGATGCCCTCTAAAGGGCAGCACACACAGCGTTACTTTTTTTCTTTTGTTTATTAGCTAATGCTAGCATTTCCTGGGGAGTATTTTCAGCATTTTTCAACTATTTTCAACAGTCTTGATGAGTGAGTCATTTCTACTGCTACTCTTCAGAAATTTAAATTTATTCCCATTTAAACAGTTTTACTGACCACTCAAAGGGCTTCATGCTTGTTTTATGATGCTGCACTTGTGTCCATTATGTTTGCCTACAGAGGACTGAACAGAACAAACATGCTTCTGTGCAGTCCTCTGAAAATCCAACATAGCTCAACTGTGCATAGGTCGAATGCTGATTGGCTGACAGCCCAGCCAGAAAAGGAAAGGGAGCAACAGTTCACCAGGATCGGTAAAAGCATGAAAAAAAAGCTTTAAAGATCAAAAAGTACGGTATAGGAAGTACACGTAGTGGATGCAGTAGACATTTTTCATTGTTTTTAGCATTTGGTGATGAGGAACAGGTAGAATGACCAAGGCCCTGAATGGGATGTATACAATCGACAGATAGAGGAAGTGACTGACATGACAGTGTTAAGAAAAGGACAACACAAAGGCTCTGATCATGGCAGCATAAGAACAGGCCCTAAGCAACAGAGTCTACAGCTGACAGCACCCAACTAGACCGTTTACAGGCGTCCCAGACATTATCCAACACACACTGGCAGAATGTAAGATAAAAGCTGAGGCAGCATACAGCGAGAGGCACAACGAAGTGGCTGGGATAGTGTACAGGACCGTGCTCCGTATGGACTTCAAGTTTCAAAGTCTAACAGGAGACACCACTGAGGGACAATAGGTCGGACTTCCTGTAGCTCCGGAGGTAGAGCACATCATCTACAAATCAGAAGGTTTGCTTCCTGGCTGCTCCAGTATGCAAGCCAAAGCATCCTTGGGTAAAATACTAAACCCCAAGTTCTTCTCTGATGCATTCATCTGTGTGAATGTTAGATAGAAAACAAAATAGAATACAAATGGGTGAATGGGGCATGTTGTTTAAAGTGCTTTGAGTGATCAAATAGCTTCATAATCATTATGTGTGTATATATTTGTTTGATATTAAATACTTATTATTTCATTTCAGTTCAAACATGAGCTACATTCCCAGAAAGTTTACCCACTAAAAATACCAAACCTATTGTCATTGTTCCAGAATACTTCACGCATCGTCTTATCCTGACAGGAAACCTGACATGTTGTGTTATTAGCAGCTACTTTTTCACACTGAAAGTTAGACTGTCAGTTGTTTCCTGTCTCTGACCTTTAATAGACAGCCAGTCCACAGATCTCATTCAAAGAAAATTATACAGGGTCCTGACCCATCTCTTTGGCCAGGTTAGGACCATGTTGACCACACACACACACACACACACACACACACACACACACTCACAGCCAAGCACTGGACAGATGGCAGAGCTGGACTGAATGACCTGCAGTCCCTGAAGAAAGCCAATCAAACACTGTCACAGAAAAGATGAAGTAAATAATGCCACAATCAATCAATGGGGCCATGAAATAACCAATTATATACTCAAAATCCAATAAAATTCTTGTTCACTGCCCTCTGACTGCTGTGTCATGTTACACGTTGCCCTCTGGGTGCAGTTGTGAGGATCAGCAGAAACAGGCACTCTGTCCCTATGTTTGTTACTCTGTATTATTATTGCAATTTTAAAACTGATAAGGTTTATTGTATAGTACTTATCAAAACCAGCAAATCAGTTAAAAAAAGACTAATAAAGACTCAAGTAGAATGTCAAAATAAGAATAAGATACAATGTGATTATTATAGTGATGAACAACTTAAATTAACATAAAAATCTAAAAAACCTGAATGTAGTTAAGCTAAGAATGTCAAAAAATGTATTTTTTAAAGAACAAACAAAAAGTGTATAATTTGAATGAGCCTTTAATAATGATTTAAAAGCAGACACTGATGACATGACCCAAAGTTTTTTTGTGAAACACTACAGCCAACACAAAGTCCTAAAACACTTGTCCAATCAGCATCTCCAGAACTGATGAAGCCACTAAGGAAGCTGCGACTCCTCTAAATATATTTCATCATGGGCCGCATACAGCTGATTTTGGCCGTCTATGAGTCAGACCAGTGAAACTACACATTTAATCCCTATGATTGATTAGTATGAGAAAAAAAAAGTGTAATTTCAACATTACATGCAGGGTTGTTTTTGCATGATAAAGAAATGCTGTTTTACTAAATGAAATAAATCTGTCACAGTGGCTCTACGGGCTTAAATTGTAAGAAGTTAATGTTTAAAATGATAGAAAATCTTCTGGTAGCTCTTTGTCCACACTGTGTTGTAATTACAAAACAAAAATTGTTTGTTAATTCACAGAAAAAGTCCTATTTTTTCTACTGCAGTCCCATTATTTAAAAGAAAACTGTGAAAAGTATTTTCTGTTATTTAATTGTCTATCAATTACTTCGCTACTTTGGTGTAGTATGAATGAGTCCTTGTGCAGGTCAATTAAATCACAGTTAAAAATCCTATATTTATCCCCTCTTTTCCTCCCAAAGCCATTCAGTAAGGCTAAATTAGAGTGTTTGCCAGGCCACTTCTGCCTCCTGGGGCCTTATGTTTGACACCGCTACTCTAACAGCCAGGGGACCGGATCTATCAGCTGTGTTTGAGCTGTTTTTGACGTCTAGATCATTTTTAATTGAATTGTTGTCTTTTATCATTTTTGTAAGTATTATTGCTGACTGTTTAGTACCAACCATACAAGTGCGTGTATTTGTTTTACTGAATGTTTTTCTAGTTTGTTACTAATTAAGTAAACTGCACACAATTTTTATTGGGGCAACGAGTTTGCATAGTTTTTTTGACTTCTTAGATCTTACAGTGCAGTAGTTTGAACATTTGTAATAACATTTCTGTGAAATTGGAACAAACCTCTCCTTTTCTAGAACTGTGGCTAACACTTATGACATGAAAATGAATCGAGATCGCGTGATAAATGTTACTTTTCTTGTTTTGTTTATATCTAAAGTTTAAAAACAAAAATAGAAACTGTTGAAATTACCTGGACTGCCTCAGCCGTACGTTCTTTTAGAACAGAGCTACAGATTAAAAATGCCAAAGGCGAAGTGATCAAAAGTCTGGCTGTACTTCACAGCAAAAGATGCAAACTCAGCAGCCTGCAACAAGTGCTTTAAGCTGATACTGTGATACTGTCAAAGGAGGTAACACCTCAAATCTGATGAAACACCTGGCAACGCATAGCGTTTTTTTTTTAAGCCGAGAAATGCGCCGTGTTTGATAGCTTGCTGCGAGACCTCACACCGTGCACATCTACTGCGGGTGTGGTGCCTGTTATCGGACCCGGAGTTAGCAACATCCCCCAAAAACCCGAAGAGTAGAGTCCTGGCCCCTAGCCCTGTCAGCGTAGCAGAAATGATGACGGATGATGATGGCAGCAGCAGCCGTTCTCCTCTGCGTGAGTAGCTTCATGTTGTTCGTGTGTAATTAACGTTGAGTACGCTAACCACATTATTACATTAATGCATGTAAGGTAAGGTGAACTAGCAAACACCGTCGTATTTACATGCGGCTGTCTTCTTGTTTGATGGCAAATACTCCCTTCACCCTGGCCAAAAAGGCTAAAATGACTAAAGAAAAAGTGGAAAACAGTTAAACATGAGAGGTTTTTGGACAAAGTTTGTGTTTTTTCCATTGTTTAAGCACTGCTTCGAGCCAAGAGTGATACCATATATGCCTTATAGCTGCCGAAAAGGCTAACATTGTTATCTTTTTACAAAAAAAACAGCTGAACATGAGAGGTTTTTGGACCAATTTTGTGTTCTCCATTCTTTAAGCACCGGTTTGAGCACCGTTTAAGCACCTGAAGAACCTGAAGAACCTTAAGAACCTGAAATTACATTCGCAATACCCACCTCACTTGCCGTTGCTTTGGTCTGTCCACTGTCCTGACTTTCCTCCACACTTTCTCTATCCTGTATGTCATCACATCCATCCTCCACCTCATTGGTCCCCTGTACTATCCTCTGATCTTCTAGCGCAGCATGTGGAGCACTGGCTGCGACCTCCATTCTGTCACCCTGCGCTGCTAGTGGCTCGCCGATGACAGCGCCGCTCGTAGACGGCTGCTCGTCCGCACCGCTACGAGCCGGCTGTTCTCCCGTACCGGCATCTACAGCGCGCTCCTGCTCACTTGCCCCACTAGCATGAGCGTCTTGTTCACGGCGCACCTCCTGCTCTTTGTGAGGGCAGGATGAGCGTTTATGGCCAACATCACCACACTCAAATCACTTCATGCTACCTGCACTAGCGTAAACAGTATATAAGCTGTTTTCATATCTTACTTTAAACGACACTTCCAGTGTCTGCGAAGGATCGTTCAGGTACATGAAGGCCTGCCTTCTTAGTGACTGAACGTGCTGCAGTCTGGCGTCTTTGCAGCCAAGACGAACAACCCTGAACCCGCTAGCAAACTTTCCAAAGCGGGTCAGACACCGGACACGGTGACCCGCGTAGATGGCACAAACAGTGGCGAAACAGCCACAAACAAATCATCCAGAATGATCCCCCTTTCAACCAACAGGTGAACCAAGCGCTCCTCACGGAGAAAAGCAACCACAGCCTTGTTCATCCGAGAGCCATAAGTTATGTTCTCAAGGCCCACCTGTTCACCAACAGCTAGCAGAACCTGCTCCACGGTGTACTGCTGGGGTGCCACCACCCTGGCCCCATGTCTAATAGACAGGGGAGGCGAACCCTCACTGGGGAGGGACGCCATGACTCAAGGTAAAACTGGCCAATTAACTAAAATTCTTCACTTCACACAACACAATGAAATAAACTTGCCTTGACTTTTAACCAGAGATGGGCAGTAACGCGTTACTTGTAACGCGTTACTGTAATCTGATTACTTTTTTCAAGTAACGAGTAATGTAAGGGATTACTATTGCAAAAACGGTAATTAGATTACTGTTACTTTCACGTAGGAACGCTGCGTTACTGCGTTACTAAAACCGTGATTTTTTGCGAGAACGTCTCATGACAGTGACGTAAGCGAGTGCGACGTTCGTGACAACAGCTGTCTGCAGATCATAATATATCAGCTGTGTCCCAAAACGTCGGCTGCATCCTTCGGAGGACCCGGCCTTCGCGGTCTACGTGGGCCGGGTCCTCCGAAGACCGAGAAGGCCGGAAGTGCGAGGCTGTGAAATGGGACGGTCTAGCCTTCAGATTTGCGTCACCGCTGTGTCGGTGGAGTTTAATAAACTCGGCCGTCTGCTCCTTGCTATCTGAAATATAACAGGACACTGGCGTAAATTCTCGACCGTCTCACACTTCTGTTTAATCAGTTTTCTGTTTGACGTTTATTCAGCTGTGTGAAAATCCCGGAGGAACCCACCCGATGGATTAATAAAGTTTTATTTAATCTAATAATCTAATAACTTCGATCTCAGCCAAACCGATTTACTCATGAACAAATAAAACACCGAAATAAGGCAAACAATTACATTTTTAAGTTATCCGAGTGACTTATATATCATGTTTAACCTGAGTAGCGAAAGAGCGGGGTCTGAAAACGATGAAGCCGAGTCCGCTGCTCGCCGCTCATGAGTCCATTGAACCCCGGTTTGCTATCGAGCGGGTGGGTAACAGACGTCTCCGAAAACGTCGGCGCACTTTTGCAAATATGCGATGTCTTGATAAACCAAGCAGATATTTGAAATTTACACCGCCACTTTCTCGCCTGAAAATATGTTAAAAGTTTATTTTGTGACCCAGAAAGATTAATAAGACTAATTTTAAAACTTAGTAGTGGCCGCCATTGTTGGCAGCTGAAATTTGGCTGGACCGCTATGAATTCTGGGATATGGTGGGCCACGAAGGACACACCCAACCCATCCTTCAAATTGGGAAATGAAGGACGATTTGTCGGCTGCATTTGAAGGAGTCGACAAATTGGGACAGCCTTCGTCGCCGGGCTGTGACGTAATCGGCCTTCAAATGCGGCCTCCGGAGGATGCAGCCATCGAGTGCGGGACAGAGTGTAGCATGCAGCATTTAAAGCGTGGAAGTACTGACCTTATTTTGAGTTTGATTCCATAAAAGTGACAAAACATTAGTGTCCTACAGCGTGGAAGAAAACTTCTTTTACAGCGAAAAACCCTAAACTTCCAAGCAAGCACCGAGTGTACTACGACATAATGTGAAATTCACAGAGAAACTCACGGATTCTTCCACTGACCGCTGCAGCACACCTGCACCAGGGTAAACCTCCGCCTACCCCAGTCCTGCTTTACAGGTGAAAATAGAGCAACAGGACCGCTAGTCTTTGATTTTATTTATTTTCTGCTGTGTTTTACTTGCATCTATTTGAAAGAGTGAGTGTAAACACAAAAAAATATTTTATTTTATGTGCTGGAATGTGCAGAAAATAGGTTTAAATGTTAAACAAATTTCTTCCAGTCAGAGAATGTTGCATATAATTAAATTTTTGCTTGATGCATAAAGTTGAAAGATTAAAACTAATAAAACAAGTTTTAAAAAGAGACTTTTCCATTTGATTACATTTTCTATGATGAATTATGCAGAAAAAGTAGAATTGGGCTGAAAGATCTATCACTTTATCACCTATTCAGGTTGTAAATCGTGTTTTTAAAAAGTAACTAAGTAACTAAGTAACTAAGTAATTAATTACTTTTGAAAATAACTAATCAGTAAAGTAACGGGATTACTTTTGGGGGGAAGTAATCAGTAATTAGTAACTGATTACTTTTTTCAAGTAACTTGACCAACACTGCTTTTAACCACCCATAAACCCAAAGTTTTCCGGAAAAAAGCAGACCAAACGTCCCAAACTCACTCAGCAGCTCCACGCACTCACCACACACCTTCACACACCCATTCACTCACACTCCCAGCATGCAGTGCAGGAAGGAGAGGAGAGGAGAGGAGCAGAGAGGGAGAGAGGAGCAGAGAGGGAGAGAGAGGAGCAGAGAGGGAGAGAGAGGAGCAGAGAGGGAGAGAGAGGAACAGAGAGGGAGATGTAGAATGAGGACAGAACAGAGATGGAACAAGAGCAGGTGAGACACACATGTTAGTCAAATGGTTGTTTGCCAAAACTCATCAGAACATGTATCTAGTGCCTAGTGTAACTTTTTAGATACCATTTGTTACTTTTCAAATTCTATATTTATTAAGTTATGCAGTCTTATGAAGGCTAAATAATTATATAAACTTTTCTGAATCTAAATAGTGTATTTATATTTTGATATTGTTAGGGATGACTACAAGTCTACTGGCTGACGGGGTTAACACTGGACAAAACACAAAAGATTCTCCTTCATGATCCAAGAAAGAAGGAGTACCAGCAGTACTTGTTCAGACAGTAAAATAATATCGTACCTCTGTTCGGGTTCAGAAGGTGGCACGACCGTGTCTTCTGCCTTGTCTTCATTTTTGGGAAAAACCTTTGACTTTTTCTGCCAGTTATAAATAAATCCAGTTTAACACAAATAGATGCACAAATTCCTGCACCATTTGTTCGTTCAGAGCTTATTCTCTGCAGTGATAAACTCACCTCACAAAAAAGCCATCTGCGCCACCAGGAAGCCTTCTTTGATTTGTTTGTCTGAGCCTCAGCTGGAGGTGAGACTGGTGCAGAAGAGGTGGCTGGAGTGTCAGGGACCACATGTTCATCTGTGAGATCCTTTCGTACACTCACAATGGAAAGATAACAGAGAAGATCAGTCTGCTGTAATGCACTCAAACTGCCCTCAGTGCCTCAAGAAAGTCAGCTAGACCGACTGCTTGAAGCAGAGGGAACAAATCTACAACTTACACAGTGAAAACTGATTCAGCTCAATTATTCAGACAAATATTTACTTTCAAATGAGAAAACTGTGCATGCATGTTTATATGTGTATTTATAAATGTATATATAAACATGATTTTAAACATAGTAAAAATATGACAGAGAGCAAAGATTATACTATTTCAGTGGGGCCTCTCCAACACCCACAGTATCCTCTTTTATTATCTGTTTCAAATAAATCAAACAGCATGTGATTCAATAAGAACTGTTGCACAAAAACAGCATTTTTTAAAAAAACATTAAAAAAAACATGACAAATCAGGCTGTGCCTTTCTTCTTCTTAGAGTCCAGCAAAACATGTTTGCACTTTTGCTGTTTGAGCAAATAATCCGTATAACTTGTTTTTACAAAACACTTCTCCTTCTCTCTGAAAGTGTGTGAACTTACAGTCCTCAAAATGT
>NC_052951.1:927500-939492 GCF_013358895.1 Oreochromis aureus | reverse complement strand
AATATAGTGTTTCTGCTACAAAATAGTATTTCTGCCAAATATAGTATTTTTGATTAATTATAGTTTTCTACCAAATCATAGTACAGTTTTACTGCTTTTTATATGGCTTCTAAGACAACCAATCATATCCAAGGGCTTGCACATTCAAATTTGCATATTGTTGCCTTCATGGCTTCTAAGACAACCAATCATCTATGTCATATATCTATGATATTTCATATTTTTATTTTAAATGGTCAACATTTCAAGATTCTCCCATGTCTTCTGAACACAACGGTCTAAGAATGACCGTTTTAGCCCCTCACGGTTAGGAATTTATGGCTGTTTGTTTGAGGGGAGTCCTCACTATGAAAAATAGACTGCAAAAATCCTGTCTCTCTCTGTGCTGTAAAAGCCTGCACTTGGTGCACCAGTTTTGGCAGGAAAAAGCACACAGCCCCTCTGATTGGTGGATTCAAATTGAGAATCTCACAGCTGTTTGACTGACCTAGAAACATGCTGTTAACAGCCCCTGTTCACTTGCTGATGCTATGTGTGTGTGTGTGTGTGTGTGAGCCTGAGTGTGTGTGAGCCTGAGTGTGTGTGGTGTGTGTGTGTGTGTGTGTGTGTGTGTGTGTGTGTGAGAGAGAGAGAGAGAGAGAGAAAGAGAGACACACAAAAGCCTTTTTAGGGCAGTATCTCATTGTTGGATAAAAATATAATATATTCAGACTGGTTGACTGGCATAGACCCTGTGTGTGTGTCTCTCTCTGTACATTTGTGTATCCATATTTGATTTTGTGTGTATTTGTTGATTTGTGTATCCATAATTAATTTTGTGTGTATCTGTTGGCTGTTCTTATTTGTATTTCTAAATGTATTTTTTTATTTTATTTTTTAGTTTTGAGGTGAACAAAAATTAGTTTTGAGCAAACTTAACCATGTTCCTTTTATTCAGCTTGTCATTTTACCTTTCCAATATGTTCACTTAAGTTATTACTATTCTGCTCAATCATAGTATCTGTTCTAAATCATTGTTATTGAGCTATATTGTAGGATTTCTGCTAAATCATAGTATATCTACTATATTATATTTTTCTTTCTAAATATATCATTTCTGCTATAGAGTAGTATTTCTGTAATGTTTAAGAATGTTTGGCTAAATATATTCTTTCTGTTATCTTATACTATTTCTCCGAAATTCTTGTATTTTTGGGAAGTTATCGTGTTTCTGGTAAGTTACAATATTTCTGCTAAGTTCTGCTATGCTATTGTATTTCTGCCAAGTATTATGTTTCCTCTAAGATATTGCAGTTCTGCTAAGTTACTACATTTTAGCAACGTTCCTTTGCTTCTGCAAAGTTTTTACAATTTCTGCAACTTTTCAGCTTTTTCAGCTAGTTTCAGCTGACAGCTTCAGCTTTCAAGCATCCACACTGCATTTTCGCAGGAAATGCAAATTTTCTAGTTCTTTATTATTATTCTTAGGACTTCCGTACACTTTTCTCTTTATGGTGGATCTACTTCCACAATTTTCAGCCGATTTTCACCGTTCAAATTTTAAACTATTCTGCTATTTCTGCTAATGATGGCTATATCTTTTGGTATTTTATACTGTTATACTTTTTAAAATATTAAGCTTTTTCCTTTAATTTGTCCCATTGAAATGAATGGGAAACTTCCGCAATTCTGCTAAAACTTGCTTGTTTTTGAAACTTAACTACTTTGTCATATTTTCACGTAGAACAACCATTCAAACTTTAAAATGTTCTCAAATTATTGGGCTATTCAGGAATAAATCAGCTTTTTCAAATCTTTTACCGTTTTATTTTTATCCCTCTTAAAGTTTTGAGTTGCAAAATTGTGATTTTCAGAAAATACATGCGTTGTTATGGTTGCTATGCACTTGGCTTCCAGTGTGCCACTGAAGGTTTTGCAGTCTTCTCTTCATGTCCGAACAACTTCTTGCTACTTGCTCAATTTTCACTCAACTTCCACAAATTATACATCAAAACGTAGGTATTTTTGCTGGCTTTCAGAAAATGTCACCATCATTGTTGTGAGATTTATAGAATTTTGGCAAATCTCCTCAGACCAACACAAAGTCTCAAAAATCCCCATAGAAAGTCAATGGAGAGCTTGTTCAAAATCACAGCTTGATTTCTGTAATGAGAGGCATATTCGAATCGTCATATCTCCTTAACGAAGCGAAGTTAAAACATGAGGCTTGTCCCAGTATATCTTCAGACACTCCTGACACTCACAATTCAAGAATTTCTTTCTCACCTATTACCGTTCTGAAATGAGTTAGACTTGTTTGAGGGTAGGAAATTCGTCCTTCGCTCAGATTTCTTCAGATTTCAAACTCTGGAAATGATCCACTTTTTCTCTCGTCATATCTTTTAATGGATATCAACAGAGACCTGAAAATTTCAAGGTTGTTCACCAAAGCCTGCTGTCTCTTACGGTGAAAAAATGATATTGATACTCCAAATAGATTTAGAGTTAGAAAGCGTTGTTTGAGGGCAAGTCAAGGCAGTTTTGCTTTGCTCTACTCAGTTATGGTGCATTAGAAGTCAAATATCTTTAATAATTCATATTTTAATGATAAATTGTCAACACTTTAAGATTCCCTGATCTCTTCTGAACAAAACGGTGTAAGAATGACCGTTCTAGCCCCTCTGGTTAGGAAATTATGGCCATTTGTTTGAGAGGAATCCTCACTATGAGAAATTCACTGCAGAAATCCTGTCTCTGTGCTCTGTGTGTGTAAAACGGCTGCACCTGTTTTGGCGGGAAAAAGTATACAGCCTCTCTGATTGGTGGATTCAAATTCAGCAGCTCCCAGGCTGCTTGACTGAGCTAGAAACTTACTTCTCTCTCCTGTGTGTGTGTGTGTGTGTGTGTGTGTGTGTGTGTGTGTGTGTGTGTGTGTGTGACAGAGAGAGAGAGAGAGAGAGAGAAAGGCTTGTTATGGGATGATCTCATTGTAAGATTTAAAATCAATATATTTAGACTGGTTGACTGAATTGAATCTTGTGTGTGTGTGTGTGTGTGTGTGTGTGTGTGTGTGTGTGTGTGTGTGAGAGAGAGAGAGAGAGAGAAGGCTTGTTATGGGATGATCTCATTGTAAGATTTAAATTCAATATATTTAGACTGGTTGACTGAATTGGATCTTGTGTGTGTGTGTGTGTGTGTGTGTGTGTGTGAGAGAGAGAGAGAGAGAGAGAGAGAGAAAGCCTTTTATGGGATGATCTCATTGTAAGATTTAAATTCAATATATTTAGACTGGTTGACTGAATTGGATCTTGTGTGTGTGTGTGTGTGTGTGACAGAGGGAGAGAGAGAGAGAGAGAGAGAGAGAGAGAGAAAGCCTTTTATGGGATGATCTCATTGTAAGATTCAAAATCAATATATTTAGACTGGTTGACTGAAATGGATCTTGTGTGTGTGTGTGTGTGTGTGTGTGTGTGTGAGAGAGAGAGAGAGAGAGAGAGAGAGAGAGAGAGAGAAAGCTTTTATGGGATGATCTCATTGTAAGATTTAAATTCAATATATTTAGACTGGTTGACTGAATTGGATCTTGTGTGTGTGTGTGTGTGTGTGTGTGACAGAGAGAGAGAGAGAGAGAGAAAAGCCTTTTATGGGATGATCTCATTGTAAGATTCAAAATCAATGTATTTAGACTGGTTGACTGAATTGGATCTTGTGTGTGTGTGTGTGTGTGTGTGTGTGTGTGTGTGTGTGTGTGTGTGTGTGACAGAGAGAGAGAGAGAGAGGGAGAGAGAGAGAGAGAGAGAGAGAAAGCCTTTTTATGGGATGATCTCATTGTAAGATTCAAAATCAATATATTTAGACTGGTTGACTGAATTGGATCTTGTGTGTGTGTGTGTGTGTGTGTGTGTGTGTGTGTGTGTGTGTGACAGAGAGAGAGAGAGAGAGACAGAGAAAGCCTTTTTATGGGATGATCTCATTGTAAGATTTAAATTCAATATAGTTAGACTGGTTGACTAAATTTGATCCTGTGTGTGTCTGTCTGTGCATGTGTGTTACCATATGTGTACATATTTGTGGTTGTGTGACTGTTATACTTTTTTTGCTGCTGTTTTTTTTTTTTTTAACAATTACATTTGAGGGACCCTTAGCATGTTCAGGATTTTTCAGCTGTCCATTTTGCTTTTCCAATTTTTCTATTTAGGTTATTAGTATTGTGCTAAGTCATAGCATTTCTGCTGCTTTCAGTATTTGTGCTAAATACAGCATTTCTGCTAAATCATACTATTTCTTCTATTTCATCAGATTTGTGCTAAATATAGTGTTTCTGCTACAAAATAGTATTTCTGCCAAATATAGTATTTTGATTAATTATAGTTTTTCTACCAAATCATAGTACAGTTTTACTGCTTTTATATATGGCTTCTAAGACAACCAATCATATCCGAGGGCTTGCACATTCAAATTTGCATATTGTTGCCTTCATGGCTTCCCAGCCAGCCAATCATATCTTAGGCCTTGCACATTCAAATTTGCATATTGGGGCAATCATGGCTTCTAAGACAACCAATCATCTATGTCATATATCTATGATATTTCATATTTTTATTTTAAATGGTCAACATTTCAAGATTCTCCCATGTCTTCTGAACACAACGGTCTAAGAATGACCGTTTTAGCCCCTACAGTTAGGAATTTATGGCTGTTTGTTTGAGGGGAGTCCTCACTATGAGAAATAGACTGCAAAAATCCTGTCTCTCTCTGTGCTGCATGTAAAAGCCTGCACTTGGTGCACCAGTTTTGGCAGAAAAAGCACACAACCTCTCTGATTGGTGGATTCAAATTGAGAAGCTCACAGCTGTTTGACTGACCTAGAAACATGCTGTTAACAGCCCCTGTTCACTTGCTGATGCTATGTGTGTGTGTGTGTGTGTGTGAGCCTGAGTGTGTGTGTGTGTGTGTGTGTGTGTGTGTGTGTGTGTGTGTGTGTGTGTGTGTGTGAGAGAGAGAGAGAGAGAGAGACACACACAAAGCCCTTTTAGGGCAGCATCTCATTGTTGGATAAAAATATAATATATTCAGACTGGTTGACTGGCATAGACCCTGTGTGTGTGTGTCTCTCTGTACATTTGTGTATCCATATTTGATTTTGTGCGTATTTGTTGATTTGTGTATCCATATTTAATTTTGTGTGTATCTGTTGGCTGTTCTTATTTGTATTTCTAAATGTATTTTTATTTTATTTTTTCACAGGTGAACAAAAATTAGTTTTGAGCAAACTTAACCATGTTCCTTTTATTCAGCTTGTCATTTTACCTTTCCAATATTTTCACTTAAGTTATTACTATTCTGCTAAATCATAGTATCTGTTCTAAATCATTGTTATTGAGCTATATTGCAGGATTTCTGCTAAATCATAGTATTTCTACTATATTATATTTTTCTTTCTAAATATATCATTTCTGCTATAGAGTAGTATTTCTGTAATGTTTAAGAATGTTTGGCTAAATATATTCTTTCTGTTATCTTATACTATTTCTCCGAAATTCTTGTATTTTTGGGAAGTTATCGTGTTTCTGGTAAGTTACAATATTTCTGCTAAGTTCTGCTATGCTATTGTATTTCTGCCAAGTATTATGTTTCCTCTAAGATATTGCAGTTCTGCTAAGTTACTACATTTTAGCAACGTTCCTTTGCTTCTGCAAAGTTTTTACAATTTCTGCAACTTTTCAGCTTTTTCAGCTAGTTTCAGCTGACAGCTTCAGCGTTCCAGCATCCACACTGCATTTTCTAGGAAATGCAAATTTTCTAGTTCTTCCTGTCTTTATTCTTTATACTTCCGTTGCCACTTTTCGTTTTTTTGACTTTAACTACTTCCACAATTTTCAGCCGATTTTCACCGTTCAAATTTTAAACTATTCTGCTATTTCTGCTAATGATGCTATGACTTTTGGTATTTTATTACTATTATACTTTTTAAAATATTAAGCTTTTTCTTTAATTTGTCCCATTGAAATGAATGGGAAACTTCCGCAATTCTGCTAAAACTTACTCTTTTTGAAACTTAACTACTTTCTCATACTTTCGCCTAGAACAACCATTCAAATTTTAAAATGTTCTCAAATTATTGGGCTATTCATGAATGATTCAGCTTTTTCATATCTGTTACCGTTTTCATCTTATCCTCTTTAAAGTTTTGAGTTTCATCTTTGTGATTTTTCACAAAATACATGCGTTGTTATGGTTGCTATGCAGTTGGTTCTAAGTGAGCCACTGTACCTTTGGCAATTTTCTCTTCATGTCCGAACAACTTCTTGCTACTTGCTCAATTTTCACTCAACCCACACAAATTATACATCAAAACGTAGGTATTTTTGCTGGCTTTCAGAAAATGTCACTATCATTGTTGTGGGATTTATAGAATTTTGGCAAATCTCCTCAGACCAACACAAAGTCTGAAAACTCTCCATAGAAAGTCAATGGAGAGTTTGTTCAAAATCACCGCTGGATTTCTGTAATGAGAGGCATATTCGAATCGTCATATCTCCTTAACGAAGCGAAGTTAAGACATGAGGCTTGTGCCAATATATCTTCAGACACTCCTGACGCTCACAATTCAAGAATTTCTTTCTCATCTATTACCATTTGGCCATGAATTGGGTTTGTTTGAGGGTAGGAAATTTGTCCCTCGCTCAGATTTCTTCAGATTTCAAACTCTGGAAATGAGGCACTTTTTCTCTCGTCATATCTTTTGATGGATTTCCACAGAGACCTGAAAATTTCCATGACTGTTCACCAAAGCCTGCTGTCTCTTACGGTGAAAGAATGATATCAATACTCCAAATAGATTTAGAGTTAGAAAGCGTTGTTTGAGGGCAAGCCAAGGCAGTTTTCGCTTGCCTCTACTCAGTTATGGTGCATTAGAAGTCAAATATCTTCAATAATTCATATTTTAATGATAAAGTGTCAACACTTTAAGATTCCCCCATCTCTTCTGAACAAAACGGTGTAAGAATGACCGTTCTAGCCCCTACGGTTAGGAAATTATGGTCATTTGTTTGAGGGGAGTCGTCATTATGAGAAATAGACTGCAAAAGTCCTGTGTCTCTCTGTGCTGCGTGCACCTGTTTTGGCGGGAAAAAGTGCACAGGCTCTCTGATTGGTGGATTCAAATTCAGCAGCTCCCAGGCTGCTTGACTGAGCTAGAAACTTACTTCTCTCTCCCTGTGTGTGTGTGTGTGTGTGTGTGTGTGTGTGTGTGTATACAGAGAGAGAGAGAGAGAGAGAGAGAGAAAGCCTTTTATGGGATGATCTCATTGTAAGATTCAAATTCAATATATTTAGACTGGTTGACTGAATTGGATCTTGTGTGTGTGTGTGTGTGTGTGTGTGTGTGTGTGTGTGTGAGAGAGAGAGAGAGAAAGAGAGAGAGAGAGAAAGCCTTTTTATGGGATGATCTCATTGTAAGATTCAAATTCAATATATTTAGACTGGTTGACTGAATTGGATCTTGTGTGTGTGTGTCTGTGTGTGTGTGTGTGTGTGTGTGTGTGTGTGTGTGTGTGTGTGTGTGTGTGTGTGTGAGAGAGAGAGAGAGAGAGAGAGAGAGAAAGCCTTTTATGGGATGATCTCATTGTAAGATTCAAATTCAATATATTTAGACTGGTTGACTGAATTGGATCTTGTGTGTGTGTGTGTGTGTGTGTGTGTGTGTGTGTGTGTGTGTGTGTGTGTGTGTGAGAGAGAGAGAGAGAGAGAGAAAGCCTTTTATGGGATGATCTCATTGTAAGATTCAAATTCAATATATTTAGACTGGTTGACTGAATTGGATCGTGTGTGTGTGTGTGTGTGTGTGTGTGTGTGTGTGTTTCCATATGTGTCCATATTTGTGATTGTGTGGCTGTTATATATTTTTTTTTACCGATTTTTTTTCATTTAACAAGTATATTTGAAGGACCCTTAGCATGTTCAGCATTTTTCAGCTGTCCATTTTGCTTTTCCAATTTTTCTGTTTAAGTTATTACTATTGTGCTAAATCATAGCATTTCTGCTGTTTTATAAGATTTTTGCTAAATTTAGTATTTCTGATTAATTGTAGTTTTTCTACCAAGTCATAGTACAGTATTTTTGCTTTTTATAGGATTTTTATAGGATATTTATATTGCTTGATATAGTATTTCTTCTTATTATAGGATTTGTGCTTAATATAGTATTTCTGCTAAATGTAGTATTTATGCTTAATCATAGTATTTCTATATATTTCTGCCAGGTCCCCAGGCAGCCAATCCTCTGTGAGGACTGAGGCATTCAAATTTACATATCAGGGCCTGCACGGCTTCTCACCCAGCCAATCTTATCTTAGGGATGCAACATTCAAATTTACAAATCAGGGCCTGCACGGCTTCCCAGCCAGCCAATCATATCTGAGGTCTGCCCTTTCTTCTCTCGTCATATCTCAGCGACAGATGTACAAAGAGCAATGCAAATCACAGTCAAAGTACACCAAAGTCCGCTGATTCACCCAGTACAAGAATTATGCTTCTAGTCCACCTAGTTTTTGAGTTACACGACGTTTTATAACTCCAAAAACGGCGTTTTTTCCTCTCACCGCAGTCTAATTCTGACTGCTCATCACCCTGTTGTCCAGGCGCCGCTCTCTTTCCCAATTCTGCAAACATTTATGATTTTAGCAGCTTTTCTAATATGGACCTCAGATTCTTGTTAACACTCCATGGCACAAATACTCTTCCCTTTAGGCTCTGTGTGTGTGTGTGTATCAATATTTCTCCCATTTTAAAGTATTACTCCTCCATAATTGTATTTCTGTTAAATCAAAGTACTTTTACTACATCTTAGTACTTCTGCTCAATCATAGTATTTCTGCTAAATCATAGTATTTTGCCAAATTATGGTTTTTGTGCCAAATCATAACATTTGTTTTATGTTATAGTATTACTACTAAGTGGAGGAATTTCTGTCATGTTACAGTATATGTGCTGATTACAGTATTTCTGCTAAATCATAGTATTTCTACCATATTATATTTTTCTTTTTTAAATATAGCATTTCTGCTATATAATTTTATTTCTGCTATGTTATAATATTTGTGCTAAACCAGAGTAATTCTGCTGAAACATAGTATTTCTGCCAAATTACAGTATTTGTGCTAAAACATAGTATGTGTTTTTTAAAATTTCAATATTAATAGTATTTTACAGTGTCTCTGGTAAATTGCAGCATTTCTGCTATGTTGTACTGTTTTTCTAAATCACAGTATTTCTGTAATGTTTAAGAATGTTTGGGTAAATATATTCTTTTCTGTTATCTTATACTATTTCTCCTAAATTCTTGTATTTTGAGAAGTTATCGTGTTTCTGGTAAGTTACAATATTTCTGCTAAGTTCTGCTATGCTATTGTATTTCTGCCAAGTATTATGTTTCCTCTAAGATATTACAGTTCTGCTAAGTTACTACATTTTAGCAAAGTTCCTTTGCTTCTGCAAAGCTTTTACAAATTCTGCAACTTTTCAGCTTTTTCTGCTAGTTTCAGCAGACAGCTTCAGCATTACAGCATCCACACTGCATTTTCGCAGGAAATGCAAATTTTTCTAGTTGTGTGGATGCTGGAGGCATCCACACTATTGTTTTCCTGTTTCTCTTTTATTGTGTGGATGCCCCAAAGGGCTTCCACACTATTGAGTTCCTGTTTCTCTTTATTCTTTATTCCACTATATTATTCTAGTTGCTTCCGTTACACTTTTTGGCACTTAACTACTCCTTCAGTTTTCAGCCGATTTTCGCCATTCAAACTTTAAAAATTCTGCTCTTTCTGCTAATGCCGGCTATGACTTTTGGTGCTCATAACTTCTATACTTTTTGAGATATTGAATTTTTTTTTGCAATATTTTTTGCCCATTTCTGCCATATTATCAGTGGCCTCACTGATTTTCTTTGCCGGAAGACCTGTGTTTTAGCTCAGTGAGATGAGCAGCCGTTCTCAGACTGGGAGGCCCGGGTTCAAATCCCGCTTATGGCAACATTTCTTTCAGTTAACAGTTAAACTTTTTTAACTCTTTTCAACACAAATTTAAGCTTTTTCACCCCTTTTCAGCACAATTTTCAGTTTTTCACCACTTTTCAGCACAAATCCCAGCTTTTTCAGCTGTTTTCAGCAAAACCTCTTTTCAGCAGAATTCTGAAAAGAGTTCTGCAGAACTCTTTTCAGCAGAAATTCTGCTGATTGAACTCTTTTCAGCAGAATTTTCACCCCTTTTCAGCCCAAATTCTGCTTATTCACCTCTTCTGCAAAATTTTCAGCCTTTTCCCCTATTATCAGCACAAATCTCAGCTTTTTTCAGAAAAAAACTCTTTTGAGCAGAAATTCTGCTGATTCATGTCTTTTCAGCGCAACTTTTTGCTTCTTTACCTCTTTTCTGCAGAAATTCTGCTGATTCACCTCTTTTCTGCACAATTCTCAGCAGCTTCTGCTCATTTAAGCAGAATTGTCAGTCTCTCCACCTCTTCTTTGTCAGAATGACTTTGGCTCAGTGAGATGAGTCGCTGCCTTAGGACCTGGAGGGCCAGGTTCGAATCCTGCTTACGGCAATGTTTTTTTTTTTAGCAAAAATTTCCCTGTCTTTACCCCTTTCAGTAGAAGTTTTTGGCTTTTCACCACTTTTCAGCAAACATTTTCTGCTTCTTCACCTGTTTTCAGCAGAATTTTCAGTTTCTTCACCGCCATATAACTTTTTGCAAGTTTTTAACTTTTTCAGCTTTTTCAGCAGGCAACTTCAGCGTTAAGGCATCCACACAGCATTTTCGCAGGAAATGCAAATTTTTCTAGTTCTTTATTATTCTTCAAGTTGCTTCCGTACGTTTTTCGTCCGTTAACTACTTCCACAATTTTCAGCCGATTTTCACCGTTCAAATTTTAAACTATTCTGCTATTTTTGCTAATTCCTGCTATGACTTTTGCTATTTTCTGCTCTTATACTTTTTAAAATATTAAGCTTTTTTTCCTTTAATTTGTCCCATTGAAATGAATGGGAAACTTCCGCAATTCTGCTAAAACTTACTCTTTTTGAAACTTAACTACTTTGTCATACTTTTGCCTAGAACAACCATTCAAATTTTAAAATGTTCACAAATTATTGGGCTATTCATGAATGATTCAGCTTTTTCATATCTGTTACCGTTTTCATCTTATCCCTCTTTAAGTTTTGAGTTTCATCTTTGTGATTTTTCACAAAATACATGCGTTGTTATGGTTGCTATGCAGTTGGTTCTAAGTGAGCCACTGTACCTTTGGCAATTTTCTCTTCATGTCCGAACAACTTCTTGCTACTCACTCAATTTTCACTTAACTTCCACAAATTATACATCAAAACGTAGGTATTTTTGCTGGCTTTCAGAAAATGTCACCATCATTGTTGTGAAATTTATAGAATTTTGGCAAATCTCCTCAGACCAACACAAAGTCAGAAAACTCTCCATAGAAAGTCAGTGGAGAGTTTGTTCAAAATCATCGCTTGATTTCTGTAATGAGAGGCATATTCGAATCGTCATATCTCCTTAACGAAGCGAAGTTACGACATGAGGCTTGTCCCCGTATATCTTCAGACACTCCTGACGCTCACAATTCAAGAATTATTTTCTCACCTATTACCGTTCTGAAATGAGTTAGACTTGTTTGAGGGTAGGAAATTCGTCCTTCGCTCAGATTTCTTCAGATTTCAAACTCTGAAATGAACCACTTTTTCTCTCGTCATATCTTTTTAATGGATTTCCACAGAGACCTGAAAATTTCCATGATTGTTCACCAAAGCCTGCTGTCTCTTACGGTGAAAGAATGATATTGATACTCCAAATAGATTTAGAGTTAGAAAGCGTTGTTTGAGGGCAAGTCAAGGCAGTTTTTGCTTTGCTCTACTCAGTTATGGTGCATTAGAAGTCAAATATCTTTAATAATTCATATTTTAATGATAAAGTGTCAACACTTTAAGAATCCCCATCTCTTCTG
>NC_052951.1:870000-925000 GCF_013358895.1 Oreochromis aureus | reverse complement strand
TATACTTTTTAAAATATTAAGCTTTTTCCTTTAATTTGTCCCATTGAAATGAATGGGAAACTTCCAAAATTCTGCTAAAACTTACTCTTTTTGAAACTTAACTACTTTCTCATACTTTCGCCTAGAACAACCATTCAAATTTTAAAATGTTCACAAATTATTGGGCTATTCATGAATGATTCAGCTTTTTCATATCTGTTACCATTTTCATCTTATCCCTCTTTAAGTTTTGAGTTTCATCTTTGTGATTTTCACAAAATACATGCGTTGTTATGGTTGCTATGCACTTGGTTCTAAGTGAGCCACTGTACCTTTTGGCAATTTTCTCTTCATGTCCGAACAACTTCTTGCTTCTTGCTCGATCTTCACTCCACTTCCACAATTTATACATCAAAACGTAGGTATTTTTGCTGGCTTTCAGAAAATGTTACTATCATTGTTGTGGGATTTATAGAATTTTGGCAAATCTCCTCAGACCAACACAAAGTCAGAAAACTCTCCATAGAAAGTCAATGGAGAGCTTGTCAAAATCACCGCTGGATTTCTGTAATGAGAGGCATTTTCAAATCGTCATATCTCCTTAATGAAGCGAAGTTAAGACGTGAGGCTTGTCCCAGTATATCTTCAGACACTCCTGACGCTCACAATTCAAGAATTTTTTTTTCTCACCTATTACCATTTGGCCATAAATTGGGTTTGTTTGAGGGTAGGAAATTTGTCCTCGCTCAGATTTCTTCAGATTTCAAACTCTGGAAATGAGGCACTTTTTTCTCTCTCGTCATATCTTTTTGATGGATTTCCACAGAGACCTGAAAGTTTCCATGACTGTTCACCAAAGCCTGCTGTCTCTTACGGTGAAAGAATGATATCGATACTCCAAATAGATTTAGAGTTAGAAAGCATTGTTTGAGGGCAAGTCAAGGCAGTTTTTTAAGCTTTGCCTCTACTCAGTTATGGTGCATTAGAAGTCAAATATCTTTAATAATTCATATTTTAATGATAAGTTGTCAACACTTGAAGATTCCCCATCTCTTCTGAACAAAACGGTGTAAGAATGACCGTTCTAGCCCCTACGGTTAGGAAATTATGGTCATTTGTTTGAGGGAGTTGTCACTATGAGAAATAGACTGCAAAATCCTGTGTCTCTCTGTGCTGAGTGTGTAAAACGTGCACCTGTTTTGGCGGAAAAAAGTACACAGCCTCTCTGATTGGTGGATTCAAATTTAGCAGCTCCCAGGCTGCTTGACTGACCTAGAAACTTGCTTGTCTCTCCCTATGTGTGTGTGTGTGTGTGTGTGTGTGTGTGTGTGTGTGACAGAGAGAGAGAGAGAGAGAGAGAGAGAGAGTTTTTTTATGGGAGCATCTTATTATATGATTTAAATTCAATATATTTAGACTGGTTGACTGAATTTGATCCTGTGTGTGTCTCTCTGTGCATGTGTGTTTCCATATGTGTCCATATTTGTGATTGTGTCACTGTTATACTTTTTTTTGCTGATTTTTTTTCATTTAACAATTACATTTGAGGGACCCTTAGCATGTTCAGGATTCTTTCAGCTGTCCATTTTGCTTTTCCAATTTTTCTATTTAAGTTATTACTATTGTGTTGAGTCATAGCATTTCTGCTGCTTTTCAGTATTTGTGCTAAATACAGCATTTCTGCTAAATCATACTATGTCTGCTATTTTATCAGATTTGTGCTAAATACAGCATTTCTGCTAAATCATACTCTTTCTGCTATTTCATAAGATTTGTGCTAAATATAGTGTTTCTGCTATTTCTGCCAAATTTAGTATTTTTGATTAATTAGGGTTTTTCTACCAAATCATAGTACAGTTTTACTGCTTTTATAGGATTTTTAGAGGATATTTATATTGCTTAATATAGTATTTCTGCTTTTATAGGATTTGTGCTTAATATAGTTTTTCTAAAAATGTAGTATTTATGCTTAATCATACTATTTCTATATATTTCTGCCAGGTCCCCAGGCAGCTAATCCTCTGTGAGGACTGATACATACAAATACATATCAGGGCCTGCACGGCTTCCCAGCCAGCCAATCATATCTGGGGTCTGCCCTTTCTTCTCTCGTCATATCTCAGCGACAGATGTACAAAGAGCAATGCAAATCACAGTCAAAATACACCAAAGTCCGCTGATTCACCCAGTACAAGAATTATGCTTCTAGTCCACCTAGTTTTTGAGTTACACGACGTTTTGTAACTGCAAAAACGGCGTTTTTCGCCTCTCACCGCAATCTGATTCTGACTGCTCATCACCCTGTTTTCCAGGCGCTTGCTCTCTTCCCAGTGGCGCAGTTGGTAATGACACAGGTCTGCAACCCAAAGGTCGTGGGTTCAATTACACCTTGGGCAACATGTGTTTTTTCCCTACAAATTAATACACTATCACAGACCACTAATTCATATTCATTATTTATTACAATTCTGCAACCTTTTATGATTTTAGCAGCTTTTGTAATATGGACCTCAGATTCTTGTTAACACTCCATGGCACAAATACTGTTCCCTTTAGGCTCTGTGTGTGTGTGTGTGTGTGTGTGTGTGTGTGAGAGAGAGAGAGAGCGAGAGAGAGCCTTTTGATGGGAGCATCTTATTATATCACTTAAATTCAATATATTTAGACTGGTTGACTGAATTTGGTCCTGTGTGTGTCTCTCTGTGCATGTGTGTTTCCATATGTGCCCATATTTGTGATTGTGTGATTGTTAGACTTTTTTTTTGCTGATTTTTTTTTTTTTAAACAATTAGATTTGAGGGACCCTTAGCATGTTCAGGATTTTTCCAGCTGTCCATTTTGCTTTTCCAATTTTTCTATAAGTTATTACTGTTGTGCTAAGTCATAGCATTTCTGCTGCTTTTCAGTATTTGTGCTAAATACAGCATTTCTGCTAAATCATACTATTTCTGCTATTTTATGAGATTTGTGCCAAATACAGCATTTCTGCTAAATCATATTATTTCTGCTATTTCATAAGATTTGTACTAAATATAGTGTTTCTGCCAAATATAGTATTTCTGCTTAATTATAGTATTTCTGCCATTTTATAGTATTTGTGCTAAAACATAGTATTTCTACTAAATGTAGTATTTATGCTTAATCATACTATTTCTATATATTTCTGCCAGGTCCCCAGGCAGCTAATCCTCTGTGAGGACTGATACATATAAAATTTACATGTCAGGGCCTGCACGGCTTCCCAGCCAGCCAATCATATCTGAGGTCTGCCCTTTCTTCTCTCGTCATATCTCAGCGACAGATGTACAAAGAGCAATGCAAATCACAGTCAAAGTACACGAAAGTACGCTGATTCACCCAGTACAAGAATTATGCTTCTAGTCCACCTAGTTTTTGAGTTACACGACGTTTTGTAACTGCAAAAACAGCGTTTTTCGCCTCTCACCGCAATCTAATTCTGACTGCTCATCACCCTGTTTTCCAGGCGCCGCTCTTTTCCCAGTGGCGCAGTTGGTAATGACACAGGTCTGCAACCCAAAGGTCGTGGGTTCAATTACACCTTGGGCAACATGTTTTTTTCCCTACAAATTAATACACTATCACAGACCACTAATTCATATTCATCATTTATTACAATTCTGCAAACTTTTATGATTTTAGCAGCTTTTCTAATATGGACCTCAGATTCTTGTTAACACTCCATGGCACAAATACTGTTCCCTTTAGGCTCTGTGTATGTGTGTGTATCAATATTTCTCCCATTTTAAAGTATTACTCCTCCATAATTGTATTTCTGTTAAATCAAAGTACTTTTACTACATCTTAGTACTTCTGCTCAATCATAGTATTTCTGCTAAATCATAGTATTTCTACTATATTATATTTTTCTTTCTAAATATAGCATTTCTGCTATATAATTATATTACTGCTATGTTATAATATTTGTGCTAAACCAGAGTATTTCTGCTGAAACATAGTATTTCTGCCAAATGATAGTATTTCTGTCAAATTACAGTATTTGTGCTAAAACATAGTATTTTTTTTAAAAATTTCAATATTAATAGTAAATTACAGTGTCTCTGGTAAATCGCAGCATTTCTGCTATGTTGTACTGTTTTTCTAAATCATAGTATTTCTGTAATGTTTAAGAATGTTTGGCTAAATATATTCTTTCTGTTATCTTATACTATTTCTCCTAAATTCTTGTATTTTTGAGAAGTTATCGTGTTTCTGGTAAGTTACAATATTTCTGCTAAGTTCTGCTATGCTATTGTATTTCTGCCAAGTATTATGTTTCCTCTAAGATATTACCGTTCTGCTAAGTTACTACATTTTAGCAAAGTTCCTTTGCTTCTGCAAAGTTTTTACAAATTCTGCAACTTTTCAGCTTTTTCTGCTAGTTTCAGCAGACAGCTTCAGCATTACAGCATCCACACTGCATTTTCGCAGGAAATGCAAATTTTTCTAGTTCTTTATTATTATTCTTCAAGTTGCTCCTGTTTTTTTATTCTTTTTATTATCTTCGTTAACTACTTTCACAAACTTTTTTCACAATTTTGATTTTCACCATTCAAATTTTAAACTATTCTGCTTTTTCTGCTAATTCCTGCTATGACTTTTGGTATTTTCTGCTCTTATACTTTTTAAAATATTAAGCTTTTTTCCTTTAATTTGTCCCATTGAAATGAATGGGAAACTTCCGCAATTCTGCTAAAACTTGCTTGTTTTTGAAACTTAACTACTTTTTCCTACTTTCACCTAGAACAACCATTCAAACTTTAAAATGTTCACAAATTATTGGGCTATTCATGAATGATTCAGCTTTTTCATATCTGTTACCGTTTTCATCTTATCCTCTTTAAGTTTTGAGTTTCATCTTTGTGATTTTTCACAAAATACATGCGTTGTTATGGTTGCTATGCACTTGGTTCTAAGTGAGCCACTGTACCTTTGGCAATTTTCTCTTCATGTCCGAACAACTTCTTGCTACTCGCTCAATTTTCACTCAACCCACACAAATTATACATCAAAACGTAGGTATTTTTGCTGGCTTTCAGAAAATGTCACCATCATTGTTGTGAGATTTATAGAATTTTGGCAAATCTCCTCAGACCAACACAAAGTCGCAAAACTCTCCATAGAAAGTCAATGGAGAGCTTGTTCAAAATCACCGCTTGATTTCTGTAATGAGAGGCATATTCGAATCGTCATATCTCCTTAACGAAGCGAAGTTAAAACATGAGGCTTGTCCCAGTATATCTTCAGACACTCCTGACGCTCACAATTCAAGAATTTCTTTCTCATCTATTACCATTTGGCCATGAATTGGGTTTGTTTGAGGGTAGGAAATTCGTCCTTCGCTCAGATTTCTTCAGATTTCAAACTCTGGAAATGAACCACTTTTTCCTCTCGTCATATCTTTTTAATGGATTTCCACAGAGACCTGAAAATTTCCATGATTGTTCACCAAAGCCTGCTGTCTCTTACGGTGAAAGAATGATATTGATACTCCAAATAGATTTAGAGTTAGAAAGCGTTGTTTGAGGGCAAGTCAAGGCAGTTTTGGCTTTGCTCTACTCAGTTATGGTGCATTAGAAGTCAAATATCTTTAATAATTCATATTTTAATGATAAAGTGTCAACACTTTAAGATTCCCCCATCTCTTCTGAACAAAACGGTGTAAGAATGACCGTTCTAGCCCCTACGGTTAGGAAATTATGGCCATTTGTTTGAGAGGAATCCTCACTATGAGAAATACACTGCAGAAATCCTGTCTTTCTCTGTGCTGAGTGTGTAAAACGGCTGCACCTGTTTTGGCGGGAAAAAGTACACAGCCTCTCTGATTGGTGGATTCAAATTTAGCAGCTCCCAGGCTGCTTGACTGACCTAGAAACTTGCTTGTCTCTCCCTATATGTGTGTGTGTGTGTGTGTGTGTGTGTGTGTGTGTGTGTGTGACAGAGAGAGAAAGAGAGGCGAGACAGAGTTTTTATGGGAGCATCTTATTGTATGATTTAAATTCAATATATTTAGACTGGTTGACTGAATTTGATCCTGTGTGTGTCTCTGTGCATGTGTGTTTCCATATGTTTCCATATTTGTGATTGTGTGACTGTTACACTTTTTTTTGCTGAGTTTTTTTTCATTTAACATGTACATTTGAAGGACCCTTAGCATGTTCAGCATTTTTCAGCTGTCCATTTTGCTTTTCCAATTTTTCTGTTTAAGTTATTACTATTGTGCTGAATCATACTATTTCTGCTATTTTATAAGATTTGTGCTAAATATAGTATTTCTACCCAGTATAGTATTTCTGATTAATTATAGTTTTTCTACCAAATCATATTACAGTATTTTTGCTTTTTATACCATTTTATAGGATTTTTATATTGCTTAATATAGTATTTCTGCTTTTTATAGGATTTGTGCTTAATATAGTATTTCTGCTTTTTATAGGATTTGTGCTTAATACAGTATTTCTGCTAAATGTAGTATTTATGCTTAATCACACTATTACTATATATTTCTGCCAGCTTCCCAGCCAGCCAATCATATCTGAGGTCTGCAGTTTCTTCTCTCGTCATATCTCAGCGACGGATGTACAAAGAGTAATGAAAATCGCAGTCAAAGTACACCAAAGTCCGCTGATTCACCCAGTACAAGAATTATGCTCCTATTCCACCTAGTTTTGGAGTTACACGACGTTTTGTAACTCCAAAAAACGGCGCTCTTTGCCTCACACCGCGATCTAATTCTGACTGCTCATCACCCTGTTTCCCAAGTGCTCACTGTCTTTCTCTGTGGGGCAGCTGGTAATGACACAGGTCTGCAACCTAAAGGTCATGGGTTCAACTCCACCTTGGACAACATGTTTTTTGCCCTACAAATTAATACACTATCACAGACCACTAATTCATATTCATCATTTATTACAATTCTCAAAACTTTTACCAGCTTTTCTAATATGGACCTCACATTCTTCTTAACACTCCATGGCACAAATACTCTTCCTTTAGGCTCTGTGAATGTGTGTGTGTATCAATATTTCTCCCATTTTAAAGTATTACTCCTCCATAATTGATTTCTCTTAAATCAAAGTACTTTTACTACATCTTAGTACTTCTGCTCAATCATAGTATTTCTGCTAAATCATGGTTTTTGTGCCAAGTCATCAGAATCATGTTTATTGGCCAAGTATATGTGCATACAAATACAAGGAATTTGGTTCCGTAGATGGTGGCTCTCACAGCAATGGCTCTCACAGCACAGCAATGTAAACACACACACACACACACACACACACACACACACACACACACACACACACACACACACACACACACACACACACACACACACGCACACACACACACACGTATCTATATATACATTACACATGCATACCCATACATACACAAAGCTGTGTAAACCAACTATAAATAACTAATCTAAACGTATATACATAAAATACAAAATGAAATGAGGTGGAATGAATACTACAGAATGTACATAAGGTGCAGTTGCAGTCTGGCAGTGGGAGGAGTGTGACAGTTCAACTGTTTAGAAGGGAGATGGTGAGGGAAAGAAACTGTTCCTGTGTCGGGTGGTCCTGGTCTGCAGGCTTCTGTACCGTCTGCCAGAGGGCAGCAGATCAAAAAGTCTGTGTCCAGGGTGTGAGGGGTCTGTGATGATTTTCCTGCCCGCTTCCTGGTTCTTGAGAGGTACAGATCCTGGATGGAGGGCAGGGGGCGCCGATGATCCTTTCTGCTGCCCGTACAGTCCGCTGCAGTCTGCACCTGTCCTGTTTAGTGGCTGCACCATACCAGACTGTGATGGAGGAGCACAGGACAGACTCAATGACTGCAGTGTAGAGCTGGATCAGCAGCTCCTGTGGAAGACTGTACTTCCCAGTTGTCTCAGGAAGTACATCCTCTGCTGGGTCTTTTGAGGATGGAGTTGATGTTGGTCTCCCACTTCAGGTCCTGGGAGATGGTGGTACCCAGCAACTTGAAGATCTCCACAGTCGACACAGGGCTGTCTGATATGATGAGGGGGGCAGAGTTGAGGGATGTCTCCTGAAGTCCACTGTCATCTCTACAGTTTTAAGAGTGTTCAGCTCCAGATTGTGCTGACTGCACCAGAGTACCAGCCGCTCAACTCATCATAACATTTGTGTTATGTTATAGTATTACTACTAAGTGGAGGAATTTCTGTCATGTTATAGTATATGTGCTGATTACAGTATTTCTGCCAAATATAGTATTTCTGATTAATTATAGTTTTTCTACCAAATCATATTACAGTATTTTTTGCTTTTTATACCATTTTATAGGATTTTTATATTGCTTAATATAGTATTTCTGCTTTTTATAGGATTTGTGCTTAATATAGTATTTCTGCTTTTATAGGATTTGTGCTTAATACAGTATTTCTGCTAAATGTAGTATTTATGCTTAATCACACTATTACTATATATTCCTGCCAGCTTCCCAGCCAGCCAATCATATCTGAGGTCTGCCGTTTCTTCTCTCGTCATATCTCAGCGACGGATGTACAAAGAGTAATGAAAATCGCAGTCAAAGTACACCAAAGTCCGCTGATTCACCCAGTACAAGAATTATGCTTCTAGTCCACCTAGTTTTGGAGTTACACGACGTTTTGTAACTCCAAAAACGGCGCTCTTGCCTCTCACCGCGATCTAATTCTGACTGCTCATCACCCCGTTTCCCAAGAGCTCACTGTCTTTCCCAGTGGGGCAGCTGGTAAGGAAATTATAGCCATTTGTTTGAGAGGAGTCCTCACTATGAAAATAGACTGCACAAATCCTGTCTCTGTGTTGCGTGTGTAAAACAGGTGCACCTGTTTTGGCGGGAAAAAGTACATAGCCTTTCTGATTGGTGGATTCAAATTAAGCAGCTCCAGGCTTTTTGACCCACCTAGAAACATACAGGAAACACTGTATGTACAGCCCCTGTTTGTTCACTTGCTTCTGCTGCTGCTGCGTGTGTGTGTGTGTGTGTGTGTGTGTGTGTGTGTGTCTGTATGACAGAGAGAGAGAGAGAGAGCCTTTTTATGGGTGTATCTTATTGTGTGATTTAAAATCAATATATTTACACTGGTTGATTGAATTGGATCCTGTGTGTGTCTCTGTGCATGTGTGTTTCCATATATGGGGGCGATCGTGGCTCAAAAGTTGGGAGTTCGCCTTGTAATCGGAAGGTTACCGGTTCGAGGCCCGGCTCGGACAGTCTCGGTCGTTGTGTCTTTGGGCAAGACACTTCACTCGTTGTCTACTGGTGGTGGTCAGAGGGCCCGGTGGCGCCAGTGTCCAGCAGCCTCGCCTCTGTCAGTGCGCCCCAGGGTGGCTGTGGCTACAACGTAGCTTGCCATCACCAGTGTGTGAATGGGTGAATGATTGGATATGTAAAGAGCTTTGGGGTCCTTAGGGACCATAAAAGCGCTTATATAAATACAGGCCATTTACCATGTCCATATTTGTAATTGTGCAAGTTATTACTATTATGCTAAATTACAGTATTTCTGCTACTTTTCGGTGTTTGTGCTAAATACAGTATTTCTGCTAAATCTTAGTATTATTGCTTAATCATATTATTTGAGCAAAATCATAGTATTTGAGCATATTCTTTCTATTTGTGCCATAGCATAATATATTTGCTGAATTACAGCATTTCTGCTATGTTGTAGCATTTGTCCTAAATCACAGTATTTGTGCAATGTTTAGGTATTTTTGTTTAAATAAAGTATCTATGTAATCTTGTACCATGTTTGCTAAAATCCTGTATTTCTGAAAAGTTATCTTGTTTCTGCTAAGTTACAATATTTATTCTAATTTCTGCTGCTAAGTTCTGCTATGTTATTGTATTTCTGCCAAGTATTATGTTTTCTTTACGTTATTGCAGTTCTGCTAAGTAATTACATTTTTGCTAAGTTCTTATGCTTCTGCAAAGTTATTACAATTTTTTGCAAAGGTTTTACAACTTCTGCAACTTTTCAGCTTTTTCAGCTAGTTTCAGCTGACAGCTTCAGCATTCCAGCATCCACACTGCATTTTCGCAGGAAATGCAAATTTTTCTAGTTGTGTGGATGCTTTAAGCATCCACACTATTGAGTTCCTGTTTCTCTTTATTCTTTATTATTGTGTGGATGCTTTAAGGCATCCACACTATTGTTTTCCTGTTTCTCTTTATTCTTTATTATTATTCTAGTTGCTACTTTTTATGCGTTTTGGCACTTAACTACTTCCACAATTTTCAGCCGATTTTCACCGCTCAAATTTTAAACTATTCTGCTATTTCTGCTAATGTGCGCTATATCTTTTGGTATTTTTGCTGTTATACTTTTTAAAATATTAAGCTTTTATGCAATTTTTGTCCCATTGAAATGAATGGAAAACTTCCAAAATTCTGCTAAAACTTGCTAATTTTTGAAACTTATCTACTTATTCATACTTTCACCTAGAACAGCCATTCAAACTTTAAAATGTTTTGAAATTATTGGGCTATTCAGGTATAAATCAGCTTTTTCATATCTGTTACAGTTTTCATCTTATCTCTCTTTAAGTTTTGAGTTTCATTTTGTGATTTTTCACAAAATACATGCGTTGTTATGGTTGCTATGCACTTGGCTTTCAGTGTGCCACTGAAGGTTTTGCAGTCTTCTCTTCATGTCCGAACAACTTCTTGCTACTTGATCAATTTTCACTCAACCCCCACAAATTATACATCAAAACGTAGGTATTTTTTGCTGGCTTTCTGAAAATGTCACTATCATTGTTGTGGGATTTATAGAATTTTCGCAAATCTCCTCAGACCAACACAAAGTCAGAAAACTCTCCATAGAAAGTCAATGGAGAGTTTGTTCAAAATCACCGCTTGATTTCTGTAATGAGAGGCATATTCGAATCGTCATATCTCCTTAACGAAGCAAAGTTACGACATGAGGCTTGTCCCCGTATATCTTCAGACACTCCTGACGCTCACAATTCAAGAATTTGTTTCTCACCTATTACCATTCTGAAATGAGTTAGACTTGTTTGAAGGTAGGAAATTCGTCCTTCGCTCAGATTTCTTCAGATTTCAAACTCTGGAAATGAACCACTTTTTTCTCTCGTCATAACTTTTTGTTGGATTTCCACAGAGACCTGAAAATTTCCATGACTGTTCACCAAAGCCTGCTGTCTCTTACGGTGAAAGAATGATATTGATACTCCAAATAGATTTAGAGTTAGAATGCGTTGTTTGAGGGCAAGTCAAGGCAGATTTCGCTTGCCTCTACTCAGTTACAGTGCATTAGAAGTCAAATATCTTTAATAATTCATATTTTAATGATAAATTGTCAACACTTTAAGATTCCCCCATCTCTTCTGAACAAAACGGTGTAAGAATGACTGTTCTAGCCCCTACGGTTAGGAAATTATGGCCATTTGTTTGAGAGGAATCCTCACTATGAGAAATTCACTGCAGAAATCCTGTCTCTGTGCTCTGTGTGTGTAAAAACGGCTGCACCTGTTTTGGCGGGAAAAAGTACACAGCCTCTCTGATTGGTGGATTCAAATTTAGCAGCTCCCAGGCTGCTTGACTGACCTAGAAACTTGATTTTCTCTCCCTGTGTGTGTGTGTGTGTGTGTGTGTGTGTGTGAGTGAGAGAGACAGAGAGAGAGAGAGAGAGAGCGAGGGCGAGAGAGAGTTTTTATGGGAGCATCTTATTGTATGATTTAAATTCAATATATTTAGACTGGTTGACTGAATTTGATCCTGTGTGTGTCTCTCTGTGCTTGTGGGACTTTTTGCAGCTGTCCATTTTGCTTTTCCAATTTTTCTATTTAAGTTATTACTATTGTGCTAAGTCATAGCATTTGTGCTGCTTTTCAGTATTTGTGCTAAATACAGCATTTCTGCTAAATCATACTATTTCTGCTATTTTATAGGATTTGTGCTAAATACAGCATTTGTGCTAAATCATACTATTTCTGCTATTTTATAGGATTTGTACTTAATATAATATTTCTGCTTAATTATAGTATTTCTGCCATTTTATAGTATTTGTGCTAAAACATAGTATTTCTACTAAATGCAGGATTTCTGGGTAATCATTGTATTTCTATATATTTCTGCCAGGTCCCCAGGGAGTCAGTCCTAATATTCAAATTTACATATCAGGACCTGGACGGCTTCCCAGCCAGCCAATCATATCTGAGTCCTGGCACACTCAAATTTGCATATTGGGACCTTCATGGCTTCTCAGCCAGCCAATCATATCTGAGTCCTGGCACATTTAAATTTGCATATTGGGGCATTCATGGCTTCCCACCCAGCCAATCATATCTGAGTCCTGGCACATTCAAATTTGCATATTGTTGCCTTCATGGCTTCCCAGCCAGCCAATCATATCTGAGTCCTGGCACATTCAAATTTGCATATTGGGACCTTCATGGCTTCTCAGCCAGCCAATCATATCTGAGTCCTGGCACATTCAAATTTGCATATTGGGACCTTCATGGCTTCTCAGCCAGCCAATCATATCTGAGTCCTGGCACATTCAAATTTGCATATTGGGACCTTCATGGCTTCTCAGCCAGCCAATCATATCTGAGTCCTGGCACATTCAAATTTGCATATTGGGACCGTCATGGCTTCCCAGCCAGCCAATCATATCTGAGGTCTGCCCTTTCTTCTCTCGTCATATCTCAAGGCCGGATGTACAAAGAGCAATGAAAATCGCAGTCAAAGTACACCAAAGTCCGCTGATTCACTCAGTACAAGAATTATGCTTCTAGTCCCACCTAGCTTTTGAGTTACACGACGTTTTGTAACTCCAAAAAATGGCATTCTTCGCCTCTCACAGCGATCTAATTCTGACTGCTCATCACCCTGCTTCCCAAGAGCTCACTGTCTTTCCCAGTGGCGCAGCTGGTAATGACACGGGTCTGCAACCTAAAGGTTGTGGGTTCAAGTCCACCTTGGTCGACATCTTTTTTGCCCTACAAATTAATACACTATCACAGACCACTAATTCATATTCATCATTTATTACAATTCTGAAAACTTTTTACCAGCTTTTCTAATATGGACCTCAGTTTCTTCTTAACACTCCATGGCACAAATACTCTTCCCTTTAGGCTCTGTGTATGTGTGTGTGTATCAATATTTCTCCCATTTTAAAGTATTACTCCTCCATAATTGTATTTCTCTTAAATCAAAGTACTTTTACTACATCTTAGTACTTCTGCTCAATCATAGTATTTCTGCTAAATCATAGTATTTTGCCAAATTATGGTTTTTGTGCCAAATCATAACATTTGTGTTATGTTATAGTATTACTACTAAGTGGAGGAATTTGTTACAGTATATGTGCTGATTACAGTATTTCTGCTAAATCATAGTATTTCTACTATATTATATTTTTCTTTCTAAATATAGCATTTCTGCTATAGAATAGTATTTCTGCTATGTTATAATATTTGTGCTAAACTGGAGTATTTTTGCTAAAACATAGTATTTATATAAAATTAAAATATTCATACTATATTACAGTGTCTCTGGTAAATCACAGCATTTCTGCTATGTTGTACTGTTTTTCTAAATCATAGTATTTCTGTAATGTTTAAGAATGTTTGGCTAAATATATTCTTTCTGTTATCTTATACAATTTCTCCTTAATTCTTGTATTTTTGATAAGTTATTATGTTTCTGAGAAGTTACAATGTTTCTGCTAAGTTCTGCTATGCTATTGTATTTCTGCCAAGAATTATGTTTCCTCTAAGATATTGCAGTTCTGCTAAGTTACTACATTTTAGCAAAGTTCCTTTGATTCTGCAAAGTTTTTACAATTTCTGCAACTTTTCAGCTTTTTCAGCTAGTTTCAGCTGACAGCTTCAGCATTACAGCATCCACACTGCATTTTCGCAGGAAATGCAAATTTTTCTAGTTCTAGTTGCGTTCCGTACACTTTTTGGCACTTAACTAGTGCCACAATTTTCAGCCGATTTTCACCGTTCAAATTTTAAACTATTCTGCTATTTCTGCTAATGTGCGCTATATCTTTTGGTATTTTATACTGTTATACTTTTTAAAATATTAAGCTTTTTGTGCTTATTTTTGTCCCATTGAAATGAATGGGAAACTTCCGCAATTCTGCTAAAACTTGCTTGATTTTGAAACTTAACTACTTTTTCCTACTTTCACGTAGAACAACCATTCAAACTTTAAAATGTTCTCAAATTATTGGGCTATTCAGGAATAAATCAGCTTTTTCAAATCTTTTACCGTTTTACTTTTATGCCTCTTAAAGTTTTGAGTTGCAAATTGTGATTTTTCACAAAATACATGCGTTGTTATGGTTGCTATGCACTTGGCTTCCAGTGTGCCACTGAAGGTTTTGCAGTCTTCTCTTCATGTCCGAACAACTTCTTGCTACTTGCTCAATTTTCACTCAACTTCCACAAATTATACATCAAAACGTAGGTATTTTTGCTGGCTTTCAGAAAATGTCACCATCATTGTTGTGAGATTTATAGAATTTTGGCAAATCTCCTCAGACCAACACAAAGTCTCAAAAATCCCCATAGAAAGTCAATGGAGAGCTTGTTCAAAATCACAGCTTGATTTCTGTAATGAGAGGCATATTCGAATCGTCATATCTCCTTAACGAAGCGAAGTTAAAACATGAGGCTTGTCCCAGTATATCTTCAGACACTCCTGACACTCACAATTCAAGAATTTCTTTCTCACCTATTACCATTCTGAAATGAGTTAGACTTGTTTGAGGGTAGGAAATTCGTCCTTCGCTCAGATTTCTTCAGATTTCAAACTCTGAAATGATCCACTTTTTCTCTCGTCATATCTTTTTAATGGATATCAACAGAGACCTGAAAATTTCAAGATTGTTCACCAAAGCCTGCTGTCTCTTACGGTGAAAGAATGATATTGATACTCCAAATAGATTTAGAGTTAGAAAGCGTTGTTTGAGGGCAAGTCAAGGCAGTTTTGCTTTGCTCTACTCAGTTATGGTGCATTAGAAGTCAAATATCTTTAATAATTCATATTTTAATGATAAATTGTCAACACTTTAAGATTCCTGATCTCTTCTGAACAAAACGGTGTAAGAATGACCGTTCTAGCCCCTACGGTTAGGAAATTATGGCCATTTGTTTGAGAGGAATCCTCACTATGAGAAATTCACTGCAGAAATCCTGTCTCTGTGCTCTGTGTGTAAAAACGGCTGCACCTGTTTTGGCGGGAAAAAGTATACAGCCTCTCTGATTGGTGGATTCAAATTCAGCAGCTCCCAGGCTGCTTGACTGACCTAGAAACTTACTTCTCTCTCCTGTGTGTGTGTGTGTGTGTGTGTGTGTGTGTGTGTGTGTGTGTGTTGTGTGTGTGTGTGTGTGACAGAGAGAGAGAGAGAGAGAGAGAGAGAGAGAGAGAAAGCCTTTTATGGGATGATCTCATTGTAAGATTCAAATTCAATATATTTTGACTGGTTGACTGAATTGGATCTTGTGTGTGTGTGTGTGTGTGTGTGTGTGTGTGTGTGTGTGAGAGAGAGAGAGAGAGAGAGAGAGAGAGAGAAAAGCCTTTTATGGGATGATCTCATTGTAAGATTCAAATTCAATATATTTAGACTGGTTGACTGAATTGGATCTTGTGTGTGTGTGTGTGTGTGTGTGTGTGTGTGTGTGTGTGTGTGAGAGAGAGAGGAGGGAGAGAGAGAGAGAGAGAGAGAGAGAGAGAGAAAGCCTTTTTATGTGATGATCTCATTGTAAGATTCAAATTCAATATATTTAGACTGGTTGACTGAATTGGATCTTGTGTGTGTGTGTGTGTGTGTGTGTGTGTGTGTGTGTGTGTGACAGAGAGAGAGAGAGAGAGAGAGAGAGAAAGCCTTTTCATGGGATGATGTCATTGTAAGATTCAAATTCAATATATTTAGACTGGTTGACTGAATTGGATCTTGTGTGTGTGTGTGTGTGTGTGTGTGTGTGTGTGTGTGTGTGTGTGTGAGAGAGAGAGAGGGAGGAGAGAGAGAGAGAGAGAAAGCCTTTTATGGGATGATCTCATTGTAAGATTTAAATTCAATATATTTAGACTGGCTGACTGAATTGGATCGTGTGTGTGTGTGTGTGTGTGTGTGTGTGTGTGTGTGTGTGAGAGAGAGAGAGAGAGAGAGAGAGAGAGAGAGAAAGCCTTTTTATGGGATGATCTCATTGTAAGATTCAAATTCAATATATTTAGACTGGTTGACTGAATTGGATCTTGTGTGTGTGTGTGTGTGTGTGTGTGTGTGTGTGAGAGAGAGAGAGAGAGAGAGAGAGAAAGCCTTTTTATGGGATGTTCTCATTGTAAGATTTAAATTCAATATATTTAGACTGGTTGACTGAATTGGATCTTGTGTGTGTGTGTGTGTGTGTGTGTGTGTGTGTGTGTGTGACAGAGAGAGAGAGAGAGAGAGAGAGAGAGAGAGAGAGAGAGAGAGAGAGAATGCCTTTTTATGGGATGATCTCATTGTAAGATTCAAATTCAATATATTTAGACTGGTTGACTGAATTGGATCTTGTGTGTGTGTGTGTGTGTGTGTGTGTGTGTGTGTGTGTGTGTGTGTGTGTGTGTGTGACAGAGAGAGAGAGAGAGAGAGAGAGAGAGAGAGAGAGGGGGAGAGAAAGCCTTTTTATGGGATGATCTCATTGTAAGATTCAAATTCAATATATTTAGACTGGTTGACTGAATTGGATCTTGTGTGTGTGTGTGTGTGTGTGTGTGTGTGTGTGTTTTAAATTCAATATATTTAGACTGGTTGACTGAATTTGATCCTGTGTGTGTCTGTCTGTGCATGTGTGTTACCATATGTGTACATATTTGTGGTTGTGTGACTGTTATACTTTTTTTTGCTGTTTTTTTTTTTCATTTAACAATTACATTTGAGGGACCCTTAGCATGTTCAGGACTTTTTAGCTGTCCATTTTTCTTTTCCAATTTTTCTATTTAGGTTATTACTATTGTGCTAAGTCATAGTTTTTCTGCTGCTTTCCAGTATTTGTGCTAAATACAGCATTTCTGCTAAATCATACTATTTCTTCTATTTCATCAGATTTGTGCTAAATATAGTGTTTCTGCTACAAAATAGTATTTCTGCCAAATATAGTATTTTTGATTAATTATAGTTTTTCTACCAAATCATAGTACAGTTTTACTGCTTTTTATATGGCTTCTAAGACAACCAATCATATCCGAGGGCTTGCACATTCAAATTTGCATATTGTTGCCTTCATGGCTTCCCAGCCAGCCAATCATATCTTAGGCCTTGCACATTCAAATTTGCATATTGGGGCAATCATGGCTTCTAAGACAACCAATCATCTATGTCGTATATCTATGATATTTCATATTTTTATTTTAAATGGTCAACATTTCAAGATTCTCCCATGTCTTCTGAACACAACGGTCTAAGAATGACTGTTTTAGCCCCTACGGTTAGGAATTTATGGCTGTTTGTTTGAGGGGAGTCCTCACTATGAGAAATAGACTGCAAAAATCCTGTCTCTCTCTGTGCTGTAAAAGCCTGCACTTGGTGCACCAGTTTTGGCAGGAAAAAGCACACAGCCCCTCTGATTGGTGGATTCAAATTGAGAATCTCACAGCTGTTTGACTGACCTAGAAACATGCTGTTAACAGCCCTTGTTCACTTGCTGATGCTATATGTGTGTGTGTGCGCGTGTGTGTGAGCCTGAGCCTGAGTGTGTGTGTGTGTGTGTGTGTGTGTGTGTGTGTGAGAGAGAGAGAGAGAGAGAGAGAGAGAAAGACACACAAAAGCCTTTTTAGGGCAGCATCTCATTGTTGGATAAAAATATAATATATTCAGACTGGTTGACTGGCATAGACCCTGTGTGTGTGTCTCTCTGTACATTTGTGTATCCATATTTGATTTTGTGTGTATTTGTTGATTTGTGTATCCATATTTAATTTTGTGTGTATCTGTTGGCTGTTCTTGTTTGTATTTCTAAATGTATTTTTATTTTATTTTTTCACAGGTGAACAAAAATTAGTTTTGAGCAAACTTAACCATGTTCCTTTTTATTCAGCTTGTCATTTTACCTTTCCAATATTTTCACTTAAGTTATTACTATTCTGCTCAATCATAGTATCTGTTCTAAATCATTGTTATTGAGCTATATTGTAGGATTTCTGCTAAATCATAGTATTTCTACTATATTATATTTTTCTTTCTAAATATATCATTTCTGCTATAGAGTAGTATTTCTGTAATGTTTAAGAATGTTTGGCTAAATATATTCTTTCTGTTATCTTATACTATTTCTCTGAAATTCTTGTATTTTTGGGAAGTTATCGTGTTTCTGGTAAGTTACAATATTTCTGCTAAGTTCTGCTATGCTATTGTATTTCTGCCAAGTATTATGTTTCCTCTAAGATATTGCAGTTCTGCTAAGTTACTACATTTTAGCAACGTTCCTTTGCTTCTGCAAAGTTTTTACAATTTCTGCAACTTTTCAGCTTTTTCAGCTAGTTTCAGCTGACAGCTTCAGCATTCCAGCATCCACACTGCATTTTCGCAGGAAATGCAAATTTTTCTAGTTGTGTGGATGCTTTAAGCATCCACACTATTGAGTTCCTGTTTCTCTTTATTCTTTATACTTTATTGTGTGGATGCTGGAGGCATCCACACTATTGAGTTCCTGTTTCTCTTTATTCTTTATACTTTATTCTAGTTGCTTCCGTACGTTTTTTGGCACTTAACTAGTCCCACAATTTTCAGCCGATTTTCACCGTTCAAATTTTAAACTATTCTGCTATTTCTGCTAATGTGCGCTATGACTTTTGGTATTTTTTGCTGTTATACTTTTTAAAATATTAAGCTTTTTTCCTTTAATTTGTCCCATTGAAATGAATGGGAAATTTACAAAATTCTACTAAAACTTGCTTGTTTTTGAAACTTAACTACTTCCTCAAACTTTCACCTAGAACAACCATTCAAATTATAAAATGTTCACAAATTATTGGGCTATTCATGTCTGATTCAGCTTTGTCATATCTGTTACCGTTTTCATCTTATCCCTCTTTAAGTTTTGAGTTTCATCTTTGTGATTTTTCACAAAATACATGCGTTGTTATGGTTGCTATGCAGTTGGTTCTAAGTGAGCCACTGTATCTTTGGCAATTTTCTCTTCATGTCCGAACAACTTCTTCCTACTCGCTCAATTTTCACTCAACCCACACAAATTATACATCAAAACGTAGGTATTTTCGCTGGCTTTCAGAAAATGTCACTATCATTGTTGTGAGATTTATAGAATTTTGGCAAATCTCCTCAGACCAACACAAAGTCAGAAAACTCTCCATAGAAAGTCAATGGAGAGTTTGTTCAAAATCATCGCTGATTTCTCTAATGAGAGGCATATTCGAATCGTCATATCTCCTTAACGAAGCGAAGTTAAAACATGAGGCTTGTCCCGTATATCTTCAGACACTCCTGACGCTCACAATTCAAGAATTTTTTTCTCACCTATTACCGTTCTGAAATGAGTTAGACTTGTCTGAGGGTAGGAAATTCGTCCTTCGCTCAGATTTCTTCAGCTTTCAAACTCTGGAAATGAACCACTTTTTTCTCTCGTCATATCTTTTGATAGATTTCCACAAAGACCTGAAAATTTCCATGACTGTTCACCAAAGCCTGCTGTCTCTTACGGTGAAAGAATTATATCGATACTCCAAATAGATTTAGAGTTAGAAAGCGTTGTTTGAGGGCAGGTCAAGGCAGTTTTGCTTCGCCTCTACTCAGTTATGGTGCATTACAAGTCAAATATCTTTAATAATTCATATTTTAATGATAAATTGTTAACACTTGAAGATTCCCCCATCTCTTCTGAACAAAACGGTGTAAGAATGACTGTTCTAGCCCCTACGGTTAGGAAATTATGGCCATTTGTTTGAGAGGAATCCTCACTATGAGAAATACACTGCAGAAATCCTGTCTCTCTCTGTGCTGAGTGTGTAAAGATGGCTGCACCTGTTTTGGCGGGAAAAAGTACACAGCCTCTCTGATTGGTGGATTCAAATTTAGCAGCTCCCAGGCTGCTTGACTGACCTAGAAACTTGCTTGTCTCTCCCTGTATGTGTGTGTGTGTGTGTGTGTGTGTGTGTGTGTGTGTGTGTGTGACAGAGAGAGAGAAAAGGGAGGCGAGAGAGAGTTTTATGGGAGCATCTTATTATATGATTTAAATTCAATATATTTAGACTGGTTGACTGAATTTGATCCTGTGTGTGTCTCTCTGTGCATGTGTGTTTCCATATGTGTCCATATTTGTGATTGTGTCACTGTTATACTTTTTTTTTGCTGATTTTTCATTTAACAATTACATTTTAGGGACCCTTAGCATGTTCAGGATTCTTTCAGCTGTCCATTTTGCTTTTCCAATTTTTCTATTTAAGTTATTACTATTGTGTTGAGTCATAGCATTTCTGCTGCTTTTCAGTATTTGTGCTAAATACAGCATTTCTGCAAAATCATACTATGTCTGCTATTTTATGAGATTTGTGCTAAATACAGCATTTCTACTAAATCATACTCTTTCTGCTATTTCATAAGATTTGTGCTAAATATAGTGTTTCTGCTATTTCTGCCAAATTTAGTATTTTGGATTAATTAGGGTTTTCTACCAAATCATAGTACAGTTTTACTGCTTTTTATAGGATTTTTAGAGGATATTTATATTGCTTAATATAGTATTTCTGCTTTTTATAGGATTTGTGCTTAATATAGTTTTTCTAAAAATGTAGTATTTATGCTTAATCATACTATTTCTAGATATTTCTGCCAGGTCCCCAGGCAGCTAATCCTCTGTGAGGACTGATACATACAAATACATATCAGGGCCTGCACGGCTTCCCAGCCAGCCAATCATATCTGGGGTCTGCCCTTTCTTCTCTCGTCATATCTCAGCGACAGATGTACAAAGAGCAATGCAAATCACAGTCAAAGTACACGAAAGTCCGCTGATTCACCCAGTACAAGAATTATGCTTCTAGTCCACCTAGTTTTTGAGTTACACGACGTTTTGTAACTGCAAAAAAACAGCGTTTTTCGCCTCTCACCGCAATCTGATTCTGACTGCTCATCACCCTGTTTTCCAGGCGCCGCTCTCTTTCCCAGTGGCGCAGTTGGTAATGACACAGGTCTGCAACCCAAAGGTCGTGGGTTCAATTACACCTTGGGCAACATGTGTTTTTTCCCTACAAATTAATACACTATCACAGACCACTAATTCATATTCATCATTTATTACAATTCTGCAAACTTTTATGATTTTAGCAGCTTTTGTAATATGGACCTCAGATTCTTGTTAACACTCCATGGCACAAATACTGTTCCCTTTAGGCTCTGTGTGTGTGTGTGTGTGTGTGTGTGTGTGTGTGTGTGAGAGAGAGAGAGAGAGAGAGAGAGCCTTTTGATGGGAGCATCTTATTATATCACTTAAATTTAATATATTTAGACTGGTTGACTGAATTTGGTCCTGTGTGTGTCTCTCTGTGCATGTGTGTTTCCATATGTGCCTATATTTGTGATTGTGTGACTGTTATACTTTTTTGCTGATTTTTTTTTCAATTAACAATTAGATTTGAGGGACCCTTAGCATGTTCAGGATTTTTCCAGCTGTCCATTTTGCTTTTCCAATTTTTCTATAAGTTATTACTGTTGTGCTAAGTCATAGCATTTCTGGTGCTTTTCAGTATTTGTGCTAAATACAGCATTTCTGCTAAATCATACTATTTCTGCTATTTTATGAGATTTGTGCCAAATACAGCATTTCTGCTAAATCATACTATTTCTGCTATTTCATAAGATTTGTACTAAATATAGTGTTTCTGCCAAATATAGTATTTCTGCTTAATTATAGTATTTCTGCCATTTTATAGTATTTGTGCTAAAACATAGTATTTCTACTAAATGTAGTATTTATGCTTAATCATACTATTTGTATATATTTCTGCCAGGTCCCCAGGCAGCTAATCCTCTGTGAGGACTGATACATACAAAATTTACATATCAGGGCCTGCACGGCTTCCCAGCCAGCCAATCATATCTAAGGTCTGCCCTTTCTTCTCTCGTCATATCTCAGCGACAGATGTACAAAGAGCAATGCAAATCACAGTCAAAGTACACGAAAGTACGCTGATTCACCCAGTACAAGAATTATGCTTCTAGTCCACCTAGTTTTTGAGTTACACGACGTTTTGTAACTCCAAAAACAGCGTTTTTCGCCTCTCACCGCAATCTAATTCTGACTGCTCATCACCCTGTTTTCCAGGCGCCGCTTCTTTCCCAGTGGCGCAGTTGGTAATGACACAGGTCTGCAACCCAAAGGTCGTGGGTTCAATTACACCTTAGGCAACATGTTTTTTTTCCTACAAATTAATACACTATCACAGACCACTAATTCATATTCATCATTTATTACAATTCTGCAAACTTTTATGATTTTAGCAGCTTTTCTAATATGGACCTCAGATTCTTGTTAACACTCCATGGCACAAATACTGTTCCCTTTAGGCTCTGTGTATGTGTGTGTGTATCAATATTTCTCCCATTTTAAAGTATTACTCCTCCATAATTGTATTTCTGTTAAATCAAAGTACTTTTATTACATCTTAGTACTTCTGCTCAATCATAGTATTTCTGCTAAATCATAGTATTTTGCCAAATTATGGTTTTTGTGCCAAATCATAACATTTGTTTTATGTTATAGTATTACTACTAAGTCGAGGAATTTCTGTCATGTTACACTATATGTGCTGATTACAGTATTTCTGCTAAATCATAGTATTTCTACTATATTATATTTTTCTTTCTAAATATAGCATTTCTGCTATATAATTGTATTACTGCTATGTTATAATATTTGTGCTAAACCAGAGTATTTCTGCTGAAACATAGTATTTCTGCCAAATGATAGTATTTCTGTCAAATTACAGTATTTGTGCTAAAACATAGTATTTTTTTAAAAAAAATTCAATATTAATAGTAAATTACAGTGTCTCTGGTAAATCGCAGCATTTCTGCTATGTTGTACTGTTTTTCTAAATCATAGTATTTCTGTAATGTTTAAGAATGTTTGGCTAAATATATTCTTTCTGTTATCTTATACTATTTCTCCTAAATTCTTGTATATTTGAGAAGTTATCGTGTTTCTGGTAAGTTACAATTTTTCTGCTAAGTTCTGCTATGCTATTGTATTTCTGCCAAGTATTATGTTTCCTCTAAGATATTGCAGTTCTGCTAAGTTATTACATTTTAGCAAAGTTCCTTTGCTTCTGCAAAGTTTTTACAAATTCTGCAACTTTTCAGCTTTTTCTGCTAGTTTCAGCAGACAGCTTCAGCATTACTGCATCCACACTGCATTTTCGCAGGAAATGCAAATTTTTCTAGTTATTATTATTCTAGTTGCCACTTTTTCAATTTTTTTGGCACTTAACTACTTCCACAATTTTCAGCCGATTTTCACCGTTCAAATTTTAAACTATTCTGCTATTTCTGCTAATGATCGCTATATCTTTTGGTGTTTATTACTGTTATACTTTTTAAAATATTCTACTTTTTTCCTTTAATTTGTCCCATTGAAATGAATGGGAAACTTCTGCAATTCTGCTAAATTTTGCTTGTTTTTGAAACTTAACTACTTTTTCCTACTTTCACGTAGAACAACCATTCAAACTTTAAAATGTTCTCAAATTATTGGGCTATTCAGGAATAAATCAGATTTTTCAAATCTTTTACCGTTTTATTTTTATGCCTCTTAAAGTTTTGAGTTGGAAAATTGTGATTTTCACAAAATACATGCGTTGTTATGGTTGCTATGCACTTGGCTTCCAGTGTGCCACTGTAGGTTTCGCAGTCTTCTCTTCATGTCCGAACAACTTCTTGCTACTTGCTCAATTTTCACTCAACTTCCACAAATTATACATCAAAACGTAGGTATTTTTGCTGGCTTTCCGAAAATGTCACCATCATTGTTGTGAGACTTATAGAATTTTGGCAAATCTCCTCAGAGCAACACAAAGTCTGAAAACTCTCCATAGAAAGTCAATGGAGAGTTTGTTCAAAATCACCGCTTGATTTCTGTAATGAGAGGCATATTCGAATCGTCATATCTCCTTAACGAAGCGAAGTTAAAACATGAGGCTTGTCCCAGTATATCTTCAGACACTCTGACGCTCACAATTCAAGAATTTTTTCTCACCTATTACCGTTCTGAGATGAGTTACACTTGTTTGAGCGTAGGAAATTGTCCTTCGCTCAGATTTCTTCAGATTTCAAACTCTGGAAATGAACCACTTTTTTCTCTCGTCATAACTTTTTGTTGGATTTCCACAGAGACCTGAAAATTTCCATGATTGTTCACCAAAGCCTGCTGTCTCTTACGGTGAAAGAATGATATCAATACTCCAAATAGATTTAGAGTTAGAAAGCGTTGTTTGAGGGCAAGTCAAGGCAGTTTTTGCTTTGCTCTACTCAGTTATGGTGCATTAGAAGTCAAATATCTTTAATAATTCATATTTTAATGATACATTGTCAACACTTTAAGATTCCCCATCTCTTCTGAACAAAACGGTGTAAGAATGACCGTTCTAGCCCCTATAGTTAGGAAATTATGGTCATTTGTTTGAGGGGAGTCGTCATTATGAGAAATAGACTGCAAAATCCTGTGTCTCTCTGTGCTGCATGCACCTGTTTTGGCGGGAAAAAGTGCACAGCCTCTCTGATTGGTGGATTTAAATTCAGCAGCTCCCAGGCTGCTTGACTGAGCTAGAAACTTACTTCTCTCCCTGTGTGTGTGTGTGTGTGTGTGTGTGTGTGTGTGTGTGTGTGTGTGTGTGTGTGTGTGTGTGTGTGTGTGTGTGACAGAGAGAGAAAGAGAGGGCGAGACAGAGTTTTTATGGGAGCATCTTATTGTATGATTTAAATTCAATATATTTAGACTGGTTGACTGAATTTGATCCTGTGTGTGTCTCTCTGTGCATGTGTGTTTCCATATGTTTCCATATTTCTGATTGTGTGACTGTTACACTTTTTTTTGCTCAGTTTTTTTTTTTCATTTAACAAGTACATTTGAAGGACCCTTAGCATGTTCAGCATTTTTCAGCTGTCCATTTTGCTTTTCCAGTTTTTCTGTTTAAGTTATTACTATTGTGCTGAATCATACTATTTCTGCTATTTTATAAGATTTGTGCTAAATATAGTATTTCTACCCAGTATAGTATTTCTGATTAATTATAGTTTTTCTACCAAATCATATTACAGTATTTTTGCTTTGCTTTATACCATTTTTATAGGATTTTTATATTGCTTAATATAGTATTTCTGCTTTTTATAGGATTTGTGCTTTATATAGTATTTCTGCTTTTTATAGGATTTGTGCTTAATACAGTATTTCTGCTAAATGTAGTATTTATGCTTAATCACACTATTACTATATATTTCTGCCAGCTTCCCAGCCAGCCAATCATATCTGAGGTCTGCAGTTTCTTCTCTCGTCATATCTCAGCGACGGATGTACAAAGAGTAATGAAAATCGCAGTCAAAGTACACCAAAGTCCGCTGATTCACCCAGTACAAGAATTATGCTCCTAGTCCACCTAGTTTTGGAGTTACACGATGTTTTGTAACTCCAAAAATGGCGCTCTTTGCCTCACACACCGATCTAATTCTGACTGCTCATCACCCTGTTTCCCAAGTGCTCACTGTCTTTCCCAGTGGCGCAGCTGGTAATGACACAGGTCTGCAACCCAAAAGTCGTGGGTTCAACTCCACCTTGGACAACATGTTTTTGCCCTACAAATTAATACACTATCACAGACCACTAATTCATATTCATCATTTATTACAATTCTCAAAACTTTTTACCAGCTTTTCTAATATGGACCTCACATTCTTCTTAACACTCCATGGCACAAATACTCTTCCCTTTAGGCTCTGTGAATGTGTGTGTGTATCAATATTTCTCCCATTTTAAAGTATTACTCCTCCATAATTGATTTCTCTTAAATCAAAGTACTTTTACTACATCTTAGTACTTCTGCTCAATCATAGTATTTCTGCTAAATCATGGTTTTTGTGCCCAGTCATCAGAATCATGTTTATTGGCCAAGTATATGTGCATACAAATACAAGGAATTTGGTTCCGGTAGATGGTGGCTCTCGAGCACAGCAATGTAAATCTCACACACACACACACACACACACACACACACACACACACACACACACACACACACACGTATCTATATATACATTGCACATGCATACACATACATACACAAAGCTGTGTAAACCAACTATAAATAACTAATCTAAACGTATATACATAAAATACAGAAATGAAATGAGGTGGAATGAATACTACAGAATGTACATAAGGTGCAGTTGCAGTCTGGCAGTGGGAGGAGTGTGACAGTTCAACTGTTTAGAAGGGAGATGGCGAGGGAAAGAAACTGTTCCTGTGTCGGGTGGTCCTGGTCTGCAGGCTTCTGCACCGTCTGCCAGAGGGCAGCAGATCAAAAAGTCTGTGTCCAGGGTGTGAGGGGTCTCAGATGATTTTCCCTGCCCGTTTCCTGGTTCTTGAGAGGTACAGATCCTGGATGGAGGGCAGGGGGCGCCGATGATCCTTTCTGCTGCCCAGACAGTCCGCTGCAGTCTGCACCTGTCCTGTTTAGTGGCTGCACCATACCAGACTGTGATGGAGGAGCACAGGACAGACTCAATGACTGCAGTGTAGAGCTGGATCAGCAGCTCCTGTGGAAGACTGTACTTCCCCAGTTGTCTCAGGAAGTACATCCTCTGCTGGGTCTTTTGAGGATGGAGTTGATGTTGGTCTCCCACTTCAGGTCCTGGGAGATGGTGGTACCCAGCAACTTGAAGATCTCCACAGTCGACACAGGGCTGTCTGATATGATGAGGGGGCAGAGTTGAGGGATGTCTCCTGAAGTCCACTGTCATCTCTACAGTTTTAAGAGTGTTCAGCTCCAGATTGTGCTGACTGCACCAGAGTACCAGCCGCTCAACTCATCATAACATTTGTGTTATGTTATAGTATTACTACTAAGTGGAGAAATTTCTAAAATGTTACAGTATATGTGCTGATTACAGTATTTCTGCCAAATATAGTATTTCTGATTAATTATAGTTTTTCTACCAAATCATATTACAGTATTTTTGCTTTTTATAGGATTTTTATAGGATATTTATATTGCTTAATATAGTATTTTTGCTTTTTATACGATTTGTGCTTAATACAGTATTTCTGCTAAAAATGTAGTATTTATGCTTAATCATACTATTTCTATATATTTTTGCCAGGTCCTCTGTGAGGACTGAGACATTCAAATGTACATATCAGGGCCTGCATGGCTTCCCAGCCAGCCAATCATATCTGAAGTCTGCCGCTTTCTTCTCTCGTCATATCTCAGCGACGGATGTACAAAGAGCAATGAAAATCGCAGTCAAAGTACACCAAAGTCCGCTGATTCACCCAGTACAAGAATTATGCTTCTAGTCCACCTAGTTTTTGAGTTACATGACGTTTCATAACTCCAAAAACGGCGCTCTTTGCCTCTCACCGCGATCTAATTCTGACTGCTCATCACCCTGTTCCCCAAGGGCTCACTGTCTTTCCCAGTGGCGCAGCTGGTAATGACACAGCTCTACAACACAAAGGTCGCAGGTTCAACTCCACCTCGGACAACACGTTTTTTTTTGCCCTACAAATTAATACACTATCACAGACCACTAATTCATATTCATCATTTATTACAATTCTCAAAACTTTTACCAGCTTTTCTAATATGGACCTCACATTCTTCTTAACACTCCATGGCACAAATACTCTTCCCTTTAGGCTCTGTGAATGTGTGTGTGTATCAATATTTCTCCCATTTTAAAGTATTACTCCTCCATAATTGATTTCTCTTAAATCAAAGTACTTTTACTACATCTTAGTACTTCTGCTCAATCATAGTATTTCTGCTAAATCATAGTATTTTTGCCAAATCATGGTTTTTGTGCCAAATCATCAGAATCGTGTTTATTGGCCAAGTATATGTGCAGACAAATACAAGGAATTTGGTTCCGTAGATGGTGGCTCTCGAGCACAGCAATGTAAATCTCACACACACACACACACACACACACACACACACACACACACACACACACACACGTATCTATATATACATTACACATGCATACACATACATACACAAAGCTGTGTAAACCAACTATAAATAACTAATCTAAACGTATATACATAAAATACAGAAATGAAATGAGGTGGAATGAATACTACAGAATGTACATAAGGTGCAGTTGCAGTCTGGCAGTGGGAGCAGTGTGACAGTTCAACTGTTTAGAAGGGAGATGGTGAGGGAAAGAAACTGTTCCTGTGTCGGGTGGTCCTGGTCTGCAGGCTTCTGCACCGCCTGCCAGAGGGCAGCAGATCAAAAAGTCTGTGTCCAGGGTGTGAGGGGTCTGTGATGATTTTCCCTGCCCGTTTCCTGAGAGGTACAGATCCTGGATGGAGGGCAGGGGGGCGCCGATGATCCTTTCTGCTGCCCGTACAGTCCGCTGCAGTCTGCACCTGTCCTGTTTAGTGGCTGCACCATACCAGACTGTGATGGAGGAGCACAGGACAGACTCAATGACTGCAGTGTAGAGCTGGATCAGCAGCTCCTGTGGAAGACTGTACTTCCCCAGTTGTCTCAGGAAGTACATCCTCTGCTGGGTCTTTTGAGGATGGAGTTGATGTTGGTCTCCACTTCAGGTCCTGGGAGATGGTGGTACCCAGCAACTTCAAGATCTCCACAGTCGACACAGGGCTGTCTGATATGATGAGGGGGGGCAGAGTTGAGGGATGTCTCCTGAAGTCCACTGTCATCTCTACAGTTTTAAGAGTGTTCAGCTCCAGATTGTGCTGACTGCACCAGAGTACCAGCCGCTCAACTCATCATAACATTTGTGTTATGTTATAGTATTACTACTAAGTGGAGAAATTTCTAAAATGTTACAGTATATGTGCTGATTACAGTATTTCTGCCAAATATAGTATTTCTGATTAATTATAGTTTTTCTACCAAATCATATTACAGTATTTTTGCTTTTTATAGGATTTTTATAGGATATTTATATTGCTTAATATAGTATTTTTGCTTTTTATACGATTTGTGCTTAATACAGTATTTCTGCTAAATGTAGTATTTATGCTTAATCATACTATTTCTATATATTTTTTGCCAGGTCCTCTGTGAGGACTGAGACATTCAAATGTACATATCAGGGCCTGCATGGCTTCCCAGCCAGCCAATCATATCTGAAGTCTGCCGCTTTCTTCTCTCGTCATATCTCAGCGACGGATGTACAAAGAGCAATGAAAATCGCAGTCAAAGTACACCAAAGTCCGCTGATTCACCCAGTACAAGAATTATGCTTCTAGTCCACCTAGTTTTTGAGTTACATGACGTTTTATAACTCCAAAAAACGGCGCTCTTTGCCTCTCACCGCGATCTAATTCTGACTGCTCATCACCCTGTTCCCCAAGGGCTCACTGTCTTTCCCAGTGGCGCAGCTGGTAATGACACAGCTCTACAACACAAAGGTCGCAGGTTCAACTCCACCTCGGACAACACGTTTTTTGCCCTACAAATTAATACACTATCACAGACCACTAATTCATATTCATCATTTATTACAATTCTCAAAACTTTTACCAGCTTTTCTAATATGGACCTCACATTCTTCTTAACACTCCATGGCACAAATACTCTTCCCTTTAGGCTCTGTGAATGTGTGTGTATCAATATTTCTCCCATTTTAAAGTATTACTCCTCCATAATTGGATTTCTCTTAAATCAAAGTACTTTTACTACATCTTAGTACTTCTGCTCAATCATAGTATTTCTGCTAAATCATAGTATTTTTGCCAAATCATGGTTTTTGTGCCAAATCATCAGAATCGTGTTTATTGGCCAAGTATATGTGCAGACAAATACAAGGAATTTGGTTCCGTAGATGGTGGCTCTCGAGCACAGCAATGTAAATCTCACACACACACACACACACACACACACACACACACACACACACACACACACACATCTATATATACATTACACATGCATACACATACATACACAAAGCTGTGTAAACCAACTATAAATAACTAATCTAAACGTATATACATAAAATACAGAAATGAAATGAGGTGGAATGAATACTACAGAATGTACATAAGGTGCAGTTGCAGTCTGGCAGTGGGAGCAGTGTGACAGTTCAACTGTTTAGAAGGGAGATGGTGAGGGAAAGAAACTGTTCCTGTGTCGGGTGGTCCTGGTCTGCAGGCTTCTGTACCGTCTGCCAGAGGGCAGCAGATCAAAAAGTCTGTGTCCAGGGTGTGAGGGGTCTGTGATGATTTTCCCTGCCCGTTTCCTGAGAGGTACAGATCCTGGATGGAGGGCAGGGGGCGCCGATGATCCTTTCTGCTGCCCGTACAGTCCGCTGCAGTCTGCACCTGTCCTGTTTAGTGGCTGCACCATACCAGACTGTGATGGAGGAGCACAGGACAGACTCAATGACTGCAGTGTAGAGCTGGATCAGCAGCTCCTGTGGAAGACTGTACTTCCCCAGTTGTCTCAGGAAGTACATCCTCTGCTGGGTCTTTTGAGGATGGAGTTGATGTTGGTCTCCCACTTCAGGTCCTGGGAGATGGTGGTACCCAGCAACTTCAAGATCTCCACAGTCGACACAGGGCTGTCTGATATGATGATGAGGGGGGCAGAGTTGAGGATGTCTCCTGAAGTCCACTGTCATCTCTACAGTTTTAAGAGTGTTCAGCTCCAGATTGTGCTGACTGCACCAGAGTACCAGCCGCTCAACTCATCATAACATTTGTGTTATGTTATAGTATTACTACTAAGTGGAGAAATTTCTAAATGTTACAGTATATGTGCTGATTACAGTTTCTGTATAATAGAATTTTGGCAAATCTCCTCACACCAACACAAAGTCTGAAAACTGCATAGAAAGTCAATGGAGAGCTTGTTCAAAATCTCCACTGGATTTCTCTAATGAGAGGCATTTTCAAATCGTCATATCTCAACGCAGCAAATTTAAGACATGAGGCTTGTGCCAATATATCTTCAGACACTCCTGATGCTCACAATTCAAGAATTTCTTTCTCACCTATTACCATTTGGCCATGAATTGGGTTTGTTTGAGGGTAGGAAATTCATCTCTCGCTCAGATTTCTTCAGATTTCAAACTCTGAAATGAACCACTTTTTCTCTCGTCATATCTTTTTGATGGATTTCCACAGAGACCTGAAAATTTCCATGACTGTTCACCAAATCCTGCTGTCTCTTACGGTGAAAGAATGATATCGATACTCCAAATAGATTTAGAGTTAGAAAGCATTGTTTGAGGGCAAGTCAAGGCAGTTTTCGCTTTGCCTCTACTCAGTTATGGTGCATTAGAAGTCAAATATCTTCAATAATTCAGATTTTAATGATAAATTGTCAACACTTTAAGATCCCCCCATCTCTTCTGAACAAAACGGTGTAAGAATGACTGTTCTAGCCCCTACGGTTAGGAAATTATAGCCATTTGTTTGAGGGGAATCCTCACTATGAAAAATAGACAGCACAAATCCTGTCTCTGTGCTGCGTGTGTGTAAAAACAGGTGCACCTGTTTTGGCGGGAAAAAGTATACAGCCTCTCTGATTGGTGGATTCAAATTCAGCAGCTCCCAGGCTATTTGGCTGCTGCTGCTGCTAGTGTGTGTGTTTGTGTGTGTGTGTGTGTGTGACAGAGAGAGAGAGAAAGAGAGGGCGAGAGAGCGTTTTTATGGGAGCATCTTATTGTATGATTTAAATTCAATATATTTAGACTGGTTGACTGAATTTGATGCTGTGTCTCTCTGTGCTTGTGTGTTTCCATATGTGTCCATATTTTTGATTGTGTGACTGTTATACTTTTTTTTGCTGATTTTTTTTTCATTCAACCAGGGGCGATTTTAGCCCATTTTTGGGGGTGCTGAAGCACCCCCAAAATGAATCAAAGCACCCCCAAAGATTTCTTACTTTTTTTTTTGACAATATTTGCTGTTTGTGTGACACACTACTAAAAATATAAAAAGCATACAGTACTTGGTTGAGACGGAACATTTTAACAACAAAAGTATAGATAACCCCTCCCCCCTCCCAAAATGGTTTGTTCCAGCTCCCCCCCACTCTGGCTCTAGGGTCGTTGCTGCCAGAGCGATGGTAGCTGAGACCCAGCGGAGTGGAGGTGGAGTGCCTGGATTAAAACAGGACATATTAGCAGCATTTAACCTTCAGTTACTCTTTATGTAGTTAGATAGGAGTCATGTTTCTTTTTAGCTGAAAAACATTACACCCAGGTAACCTGCAGTGTTGAAAACGTGTTTTCCAATGATGTTTGCTACCCTACAATCCGTCCTACTCTGTAGTAAATTCAGCAACATTTGACCGTCCTGTTACTCCCACTGAAATGTATACAGCCTATTTAAAATCTAAAACTTAAAATTGTCTGTAGCCTGCTGTTGTTACCACTGTCCTGTTTGAAATGGATACTAACTAGCTAACTGACTGAATGCCCATTAACCTTATAACTCCTGTTGTGTGTGTGTGTGTGTTTGTGTAGAGAGAGACAGTCAGGTTCATAATGGATATAAGGAAGTTTTTTCAAAAACAGGAGCCACATTCAGGTAAAAGTGTAAGATCAAATGATCTGTCAATAAAGGATAATGTTGGATCAGTGTTTCAATATTTTATATCTTTTATTAGATGTTCATGTGGTTTGGTTATTTGCCTTTTGGTTGAAAGTACACTGAGACAGGACTTTTCGTTAGTGATCTTAATAATTTCTTTTTCATATTAATGTAATTTTTTCATCTAATTGAATACAATCTATTAGTGTATGATTGTCAGTCCAAAGAGGGAGAGAGGAAAGAGGGGAACGTGAGGAGAAAGTACAAGGTCAGGAAGAACCAGGTAAGAAAACAGACAGGGAACAGTGACAGGCAAAACAGAAACTATTAAACTGACGAAGAGAAAAAAAACTGATTTTATTCATACAATCAGGAAGTTGTGCTCTCCTATATTAAAGCTGCTATACAGAATCTGCAAAACAAACTGGGTTGAAACATTTTTTTGACCCTCTTTAACAACATTCCAACATAACATTATCATTGATTGAGGAGATTAAAATTAATGATATATTTTATGTGGTTCAGCCACAACTCCACTAAAACCTCAGCCAGTAATAGGTAGGCTAACTTTTGGACCGTCCAGTTGTCTGTATGACTGCCGCATACAGACTTATGCGGCAGAGAAACACTTATCAGTGTTTCTCAAACTTTTTACAGTGTGCACCACCTGAGAAAAATGTCAAGCTCTCCCAAGTACCACTATGAAAGCATGAAACTCATAAATCTTACAACACAAAATTAGTATTATTAAATTAGTTAAATTTAATAATATAACATTATTATTTAACATTGTATACATTCTACCACAGGCAAAGTTGCCTCCATTTTTATAGTTTTTATTAATATTTTGTAATAATTTATTCTGTTTTGGGAGTGTTTTTATGTATCTGTATTATATTATACATACACATTAAAAGTGAATCTCTGTCCAAAACATGCACTCAGTTTACTTCTTACTCACTATGAGCATCATTTAAATAACCTTTATCAGATTTGATGGTTTTGTTACGGACTTCTCAAAAAGTGTTTTGCTTTTCTTTCACAAATGTGGGATTAAATTGTGTTAAAATGTACAAAACAGTGATGTCATGTTTGTGACGAGGACCCAGGCAGAGAGAGACTTGATGAATTTAAGAATCTTATGATTTAATAAAGAAATTTGCAGACTTGCACAGAGATGGCAAAATTATGATGACTAATAACGGAGATGAAGACAACAGACGATGAGGACAGGGAGGAACAGGGGTTTAAATGCACCAAGGAGACAGAGGGAACTCGGGACAACTGGAGACATTTAAGGATGCAGGGACTGACAGAGACAGGGAAGAAGTCTCATCGTGACGTGTAAAGCTTATCTTGCCTGGCTGGGCAGCTCTCTGGGTGCTCAGCACCCCCAAAGCTCTGATCCTAGAATCGCCCCTGCATTCAACAATTACATTTGAGGGAGCCTTAGAATGTTCAGCATTTTTTCAGCTGTTCATTTTGCTTTTCCAATTTTTCTATTTCAGTTATTACTATTGTGCTAAGTCATAGCATTTCTGCTGTGTGTGTGTGTGTGTATGACAGAGAGAGAGAGAGAGAGAGAGAGAGAGAGAGCCTTTTTGGGGGTGTATCTTATTGTGTGCCTACTGGTGGTGGTCAGAGGGCCCGGTGGCGCCAGTGTCCAGCAGCCTCGCCTCTGTCAGTGCGCCCCAGGGTGGCTGTGGCTACAACGTAGCTTGCCATCACCAGTGTGTGAATGGGTGAATGACTGGATATGTAAAGCGCTTTGGGGTCCTTAGGGACCATAAAAGCGCTATATAAATACAGGCCATTTACCATGTCCATATTTGTAATTGTGCAAGTTATTACTATTATGCTAAATTATAGTATTTCTGCTACTTTTTGGTATTTGTGCTAAATACAGTATTTCTGCTAAATCTTAGTATTATTGCTTAATCATATTATTTGAGCAAAATCATAGTATTTGAGCATATTCTTTCTATTTGTGTCATAGCATAGTATATTTGCTGAATTACAGCATTTCTGCTATGTTGTAGTATTTGTCCTAAATCACAGTATTTGTGCAATGTTTAGGTATTTTTGTTTAAATAAAGCATCTATGTAATCTTGTACCATGGTTGCTAAAATCCTGTATTTCTGAAAAGTTATCTTGTTTCTGCTAAGTTACAATATTTATTCTAATTTCTGCTGCTAAGTTCTGCTATGTTATTGTATTTCTGCCAAGTATTATGTTTTCTTTACGTTATTGCAGTTCTGCTATGTAATTACATTTTTGCTAAGTTCTTATGCTTCTGCAAAGTTATTACAATTTTTTGCAAAGGTTTTACAATTTCTGCAACTTTTCAGCTTTTTCAGCTAGTTTCAGCTGACAGCTTCAGCTTTACAGCATCCACACTGCATTTTCGCAGGAAATGCAAATTTTTAGTTAGTTGTGTGGATGCTGGAGGCATCCACACTATTGAGTTCCTGTTTCTCTTTATTGTGTGGATGCCCTAAAGGGCTTCCACACTATTGTTTTCCTGTTTCTCTTTATTCTTTATTATTATTCTTCTAGTTGCTTCCGTACACTTTTTGGCACTTAACTACTTCCACAGTTTTCTGCCGATTTTCTCAGTTCAAACTCTATACTGTTCTGCTCTTTCTGCTCTTTCCGGCAATGACTTTTGGTGTTTATTACTGTTATACTTTTTAAAATATTACACTTTTTCCTTTAATTTGTCCCATTGAAATGAATGGGAAACTTCCACAATTCTGCTAAAACTTGCTTGTCTTTGAAACTTAACTACTTTGTCATACTTTCACCTAGAAACTCCATTCAAACTTTAAAATGTTCTCAGATTATTGGGCTATTCCTGTCTGATTCAGCTTTTTCAGATCTTCTACCGTTTTAATCTTATCTCTCTTTAAGTTTTCAGTTGCAAAATTGTGATTTTTCAGAAAATACATGCGTTGCTATGGTTGCTATGCAATTAACTCAGAGTGTACACTCGTCCATTCTGAATTTTCTCTTCATGTCTGAACAACTTCTTGCTACTCGCTCAATTTCCACTCAACCCCACAAATTATACATCAAAACGTAGGTATTTTTGCTGGCTTTCAGAAAATGTCACTATCATTGTTGTGGGATTTACAGATTTTTGCAAATCTCCTCAGAGCAACACAAACTCTGAAAACTCTCCATAGAAAGTCAATGGAGAGTTTGTTCAAAATCAGCGCTGGATTTCTCTAATGACAGGCATTTTCAAATCGTCATAACTCCTTAACGAAACAAAGTTCAGACATGAGGCTTGTGCCAATATATCTTCAGATATCCCTGATGCTCACAATTCAAGAATTTCTTCCTCACCTATTACCGTTTGGCCATGAATTACACTTGTTTGAGGATAGGAAATTTGTCCCTCGCTCAGATCTGTTCAGATTTCAAACTCTGGAAATGAGGCACTTTTTTCTCTCGTCATATCTTTTGATGGATTTCAACAGAGACCTGAAAATTTCCATGACTGTTCACCAAAGCCTGCTGTTTCTTACGGTGAAAGAATGATTTTGATGCTCCATATAGATTTAGAGTTACAAAACGTTGTTTGAGGGCAGGTCAAGGCAGTTTTGCTTTGCCTCTACTCAGTTACAGTGTATTACAAGTCATATATCTTCAATAATTTATATTTTATCCCTGAATTATGAAGACCTGCAGATTCCCCCATCTCTTCTGAACAAAACGGTGTCAGAATGACCGTTCTAGCTCCTACGGTTAGGAAATTATGGCCATTTGTTCGAGGGGAATCCTGAATGTGAAAATACACTGAAGAAAAGCCATAGCTCTCTCTGTGTCTGTGTGTGTAAGGCCTGATTACAGCAGGTGCAGCCAATTTAGCTGACCTAGATATACCAAGTCCAGACTCTTAACAGCCCCTGTACACTTTGCTCTCTGTGTATGTGTGTGTGTGTCTCAATAATTCTCCCATGTTAAAGTATTACTCCTCCATAATAGTATTTGTGCTACATCAAAGTACTTCTACTACATCTTAGTACTTCTGCTCAATCATAGTATTTCTGCTAAATCATAGTATTTTTGAAAATTCATGGTGTTTGTGCCAAATCATGGTTTTGGGGCAAAACCATAATATTTATTTTATGTTATAGTATTACTACTAAGTGGAGGAATGTCTGTTATGTTATAGCATATTTGCTGAATACAGTATATCTGCCAAATCATAGTATATATCCCAAATCATAGTATTTATGCAAAATTGCAGTATTTCTGCTAAAAAGCAGAAATAGTACCTTTTAGCAGAAATTTCTGTAAAAAGATATTATTTATGTTAAAACATAGTATTTCTGCTAAATCACAGTATTTGTGCCAAATCATAGTATTTGTACTAAGTCATAGTACTTGTGCCAAATCATAGTATTTATACCCAATCATAGAATTTCTGCCATATCATCGTATTTGTGCCAAATCATGGTATGTTTTTGCCAAATCATGGTATTTGTGCCAAATCATGTTATTTGTGCCCAATTAAAATTTCTGTTATGTTATAGTATTACTACTAAGTCGTAGAATTTCGGTTATGTTATAGTATATCTGCTGAATATAGTATGTGTGCCAAATCATAGTATTTATAGCAAATCATAGTATTTGTGCTAAAACATAGTATTTCTGCCCAATTGTAGTATTTGTGCAAAAACATACTTATGCAAAATCACAGTATATCTGTTATGTTATAGTATTACTACTAAGGCATAGTATTTCTACCAAATCATAGTATTCCTTCAAAATCATAGTATTACTGCAATTTCATAGTATTTGAGCAAAATCGTAGTATTTGTGCAAAAACATACTATGTCTGCAAAATCACAGTATATCTGTTATGTTATAGTATTACTACTAAGGCATAGTATTTCTGTCAAATCATAGTATTTGTACTAAATCATAGTACTTGTCCCTATTCATAGTATTCATACCCTATCATAGTATTTCTGCCAAATCATGGTATTTTTTTGCCAAATCATGGTATTTGTGCCAAGTTATAGTATTTGTGCCCAAGTAAAATATCTGTTATGTTATAGTATTACTACTAAGTCGTAGAATTTCTGTTATGTTATAATATATCTGCTGAATATAGTATATGTGCCAAATCATAGTATTTATAGCAAATCATAGTATTTGTGCTAAAACGTAGTATTTCTGCCCAATAGTAGTATTTGTGAAAAAACATACTTATGCAAAATCACAGTATATCTGTTATGTTATAGTATTACTACGATTTGGCATAGTATTTCTACCTATATATAGTATTCCTTCAAAATCAAAGTATTACTGCAATTTCATAGTATTTGAGCAAAATCGTAGTATTTGTGCAAAAACATACTATGTCTGCTAAACCACAGTATATCTGTTATGTTATAGTATTACTACTAAGGCATAGTATTTCTACCTATATATAGTATTCCTTCAAAATCAAAGTATTACTGCAATTTCATAGTATTTGAGCAAAATCGTAGTATTTGTGCAAAACATACTATGTCTGCCAAACCACAGTATATCTGTTATGTTATAGTATTACTACTAAGGCATAGTATTTCTACCTAATCATAGTATTCCTTCAAAATAATAGTATCACTGCAACTTTATAGTATTTGAGCGAAATCGTAGTATATGTGGAAAAACACACTATGTCTGCAAAATCACAGTATATCTGTTATGTTAAAGTGTTACTACTAAGTCACAGTATTTCTGCCAATTCGTAGTATTTGTACTAAATCATGGTACTTGTGCAAATCATACTATTTTTGCAAATCATACTATTCGAACCAAAACATAGTATTTGTATGCGAAGTCATAGTATTTCTTCTAAATCATAGTATTTCAATCAAATCTCAGTAGTTGTGCTGAAACGCAGTATTATTGCCAAATCATAGTATTTGTACTGAAACATAGTATTTGTGCCAAAAGAGTATTTCTACTAAATCATAGTACTTGTGCCAAATCATAGTATTTCTGCCACATTGTGCTAGTTGTGCAAAAACATAGACTGTCTGCAAAATCATAGTATATCTATTATGTTATAGTATTATTACTAAGTCGTAGACTCTCGATTTTGTTAAAGTATATCTGCTGAATACAGTATATGTGCCAAATCATAGTATTTATAGCAAATCATAGTATTTGTGCTAAAGCATAGTATTTCTGCCACATTATAGTATTTGTGTAAAACCAGAATGTCTGCAAAATCATCATATATCTCTGATGTTATAGTATTACTACTAAGGCATAGTATTTCTTCAAAATTATACTATTTTTGCAGAAACATTGTACTTCTGGTAAATCATAGTATTTCTACTAAATAATAGTATTTCTTGCAAATCATAGTATTTCTGCCAAAATATTGTATTTGTACAAAGTCATAATATTTCTTCTAAATCATAGTATTTCAATCAAATCTCAGGAGTTGTGCTAAAACGCAGTATTATTGCCAAATCATAGTATTTGTACCCAAACATATCAGTTCAACTTATTTAACTCTTCTCAACAGCCCAACACCTCTTCTTCACCCCGTTTCAGCAGAATTGTGAGTTTTTTCACCCCTTTTCAGCACAAATTCCAGCTTTTTCAGGTGTTTTCAACAGAAATCTCGACATTCTGCTGATTCACCTGTTTTCAGTGCAACGTTCTACTTCTTTACCTCTTTTCAGTAGAAATTCTGCTGATTCACCTATTTTAAGCAGAATTTTCAGCCTTTCACCTCTTATCAATACAAATCTCAGTATCTTCTGCTCATTTCAGAGGAAACCTTTTCACCTCTCCTCTTTTCAGTACAAATTTGAACTTCTGTACCCCTTTGAAGCAGAATTTTTGCCTTTTCACCTCTTTTCAGCAAAAGTTTCTGTTTTTTCACTTGTTTTCAGCATAATTTTTCAGTTTCTTTACTGCCATACAATTTTTGCAGCTTTTCATCTTTTTCAGTCATTTTCAGCAGACAGCTTCAGCGTTCCGGCATCCACACAGCATTTTCGCAGGAAATGCAAATTTTTCTAGTTCTTTATTATTATTCTAGTTGCGTTCCGTACACTTTTTGGCACTTAACTACTTTCACAATTTTCAGCCGATTTTCACCGTTCAAATTTTAAACTATTCTGCTATTTCTGCTAATGTACGCTATATCTTTTGGTATTTTTCACTCTTATACTTTTTAAAATATTACACTTTTTTCCTTTAATTTGTCCCATTGAAATGAATGGGAAACTTCCGCAATTCTGCTAAAACTTGCTTGTTTTTGAAACTTAACTACTTTTTCCTACTTTCACGTAGAACAACCATTCAAACTTTAAAATGTTCTCAAATTATTGGGCTATTCAGGAATAAATCAGCTTTTTCAAATCTTTTACCGTTTTACTTTTATGCCTCTTAAAGTTTTGAGTTGCAAAATTGTGATTTTTCAGAAAATACATGCGTTGTTATGGTTGCTATGCACTTGGCTTCCAGTGTGCCACTGAAGGTTTTGCAGTCTTCTCTTCATGTCCGAACAACTTCTTGCTACTTGCTCAATTTTCACTCAACTTCCACAAATTATACATCAAAACGTAGGTATTTTTGCTGGCTTTCAGAAAATGTCACCATCATTGTTGTGAGATTTATAGAATTTTGGCAAATCTCCTCAGACCAACACAAAGTCTCAAAAATCCCCATAGAAAGTCAATGGAGAGCTTGTTCAAAATCACAGCTTGATTTCTGTAATGAGAGGCATATTCGAATCGTCATATCTCCTTAACGAAGCGAAGTTAAAACATGAGGCTTGTCCCAGTATATCTTCAGACACTCCTGACACTCACAATTCAAGAATTTCTTTCTCACCTATTACCGTTCTGAAATGAGTTAGACTTGTTTGAGGGTAGGAAATTCGTCCTTCGCTCAGATTTCTTCAGATTTCAAACTCTGGAAATGATCCACTTTTTTCTCTCGTCATATCTTTTTAATGGATATCAACAGAGACCTGAAAATTTCAAGATTGTTCACCAAAGCCTGCTGTCTCTTACGGTGAAAAATGATATTGATACTCCAAATAGATTTAGAGTTAGAAAGCGTTGTTTGAGGGCAAGTCAAGGCAGTTTTTGCTTTGCTCTACTCAGTTATGGTGCATTAGAAGTCAAATATCTTTAATAATTCATATTTTAATGATAAATTGTCAACACTTTAAGATTCCCTGATCTCTTCTGAACAAAACGGTGTAAGAATGACCGTTCTAGCCCCTACGGTTAGGAAATTATGGCCATTTGTTTGAGAGGAATCCTCACTATGAGAAATTCACTGCAGAAATCCTGTCTCTGTGCTCTGTGTGTGTAAAAACGGCTGCACCTGTTTTGGCGGGAAAAAGTATACAGCCTCTCTGATTGGTGGATTCAAATTCAGCAGCTCCCAGGCTGCTTGACTGAGCTAGAAACTTACTTCTCTCTCCCTGTGTGTGTGTGTGTGTGTGTGTGTGAGACAGAGAGAGAGAGAGAGAGAGAGAGAGAGAGAGAGAGAGAGAAAGGCTTGTTATGGGATGATCTCATTGTAAGATTTAAATTCAATATATTTAGACTGGTTGACTGAATTGAATCTTGTGTGTGTGTGTGTGTGTGTGTGTGTGTGTGTGTGTGTGTGTGTGTGTGTGAGAGAGAGAGAGAGAGAGAGAGAGAAAGGCTTGTTATGGGATGATCTCATTGTAAGATTTAAATTCAATATATTTAGACTGGTTGACTGAATTGGATCTTGTGTGTGTGTGTGTGTGTGTGTGTGTGTGTGTGTGTGTGTGTGTGTGTGTGTGTGTGTGTGTGTGTGTGTGTGTGTGTGTGAGAGAGAGAGAGAGAGAAAGCCTTTTATGGGATGATCTCATTGTAAGATTTAAATTCAATATATTTAGACTGGTTGACTGAATTGGATCTTGTGTGTGTGTGTGTGTGTGTGACAGAGAGAGAGAGAGAGAGAGAGAGAGAGAGAGAAAGCCTTTTATGGGATGATCTCATTGTAAGATTCAAAATCAATATATTTAGACTGGTTGACTGAATTGGATCTTGTGTGTGTGTGTGTGTGTGTGTGTGTGTGTGTGTGTGTGTGAGAGAGAGAGAGAGAGAGAGAGAAAGGCTTGTTATGGGATGATCTCATTGTAAGATTTAAATTCAATATAGTTAGACTGGTTGACTGAATTGGATCTTGTGTGTGTGTGTTTGACAGAGAGAGAGAGAGAGAGAGAGAGAGAGAGAGAGAGAAAAGCCTTTTTATGGGATGATCTCATTGTAAGATTTAAATTCAATATAGTTAGACTGGTTGACTGAATTTGATCCTGTGTGTGTCTGTCTGTGCATGTGTGTTACCATATGTGTACATATTTGTGGTTGTATGACTGTTATACTTTTTTTTGTGGTTTTTTTTTTTTTATTTAACAATTACATTTGAGGGACCCTTAGCATGTTCAGGATTTTTTCAGCTGTCCATTTTGCTTTTCCAATTTTTCTATTTAAGTTATTACTATTGTGCTAAGTCATAGCATTTCTGCTGCTTTCCAGAGTATTTGTGCTAAATACAGCATTTCTGCTAAATCATACTATTTCTTCTATTTCATCAGATTTGTGCTAAATATAGTGTTTCTGCTACAAAATAGTATTTCTGCCAAATATAGTATTTTTGATTAATTATAGTTTTCTACCAAATCATAGTACAGTTTTACTGCTTTTTATATGGCTTCTAAGACAACCAATCATATCCGAGGGCTTGCACATTCAAATTTGCATATTGTTGCCTTCATGGCTTCCCAGCCAGCCAATCATATCTTAGGCCTTGCACATTCAAATTTGCATATTGGGGCAATCATGGCTTCTAAGACAACCAATCATCTATGTCATATATCTATGATATTTCATATTTTTATTTTAAATGGTCAACATTTCAAGATTCTCCCATGTCTTCTGAACACAACGGTCTAAGAATGACCGTTTTAGCCCCTACGGTTAGGAATTTATGGCTGTTTGTTTGAGGGGAGTCCTCACTATGAGAAATAGACTGCAAAATCCTGTCTCTCTCTGTGCTGTAAAAGCCTGCACTTGGTGCACCAGTTTTGGCAGGAAAAAGCACACAGCCCCTCTGATTGGTGGATTCAAATTGAGAATCTCACAGCTGTTTGACTGACCTAGAAACATGCTGTTAACAGCCCTTGTTCACTTGCTGATGCTATGTGTGTGTGTGTGTGTGTGTGTGTGTGTGTGTGTGTGTGTGTGTGTGTGTGTGTGTGTGTGAGAGAGAGAGAGAGAGAGAGAGAGAGAGAGAGAGACACACAAAGCCCTTTTTAGGGCAGCATCTCATTGTTGGATAAAAATATAATATATTCAGACTGGTTGACTGGCATAGACCCTGTGTGTGTGTCTCTCTCTGTACATTTGTGTATCCATATTTGATTTTGTGTGTATTTGTTGATTTGTGTATCCATATTTAATTTTGTGTGTATCTGTTGGCTGTTCTTATTTGTATTTCTAAATGTATTTTTATTTTATTTTTCACAGGTGAACAAAAATTAGTTTTGAGTAAACTTAACCATGTTCCTTTTATTCAGCTTGTCATTTTACCTTTCCAATATTTTCACTTAAGTTATTACTATTCTGCTAAATCATAGTATCTGTTCTAAATCATTGTTATTGAGCTATATTGCAGGATTTCTGCTAAATCATAGTATTTCTACTATATTATATTTTTCTTTCTAAATATATCATTTCTGCTATAGAGTAGTATTTCTGTAATGTTTAAGAATGTTTGGCTAAATATATTCTTTCTGTTATCTTATACTATTTCTCCGAAATTCTTGTATTTTTGGGAAGTTATCGTGTTTCTGGTAAGTTAGAATTTTTCTGCTAAGTTCTGCTATGCTATTGTATTTCTGCCAAGTATTATGTTTCCTCTAAGATATTGCAGTTCTGCTAAGTTACTACATTTTAGCAACGCCCTTTGCTTCTGCAAAGTTTTTACAATTTCTGCAACTTTTCAGCTTTTTCAGCTATTTTCAGCTGACAGCTTCAGCGTTCCAGCATCCACACTGCATTTTCAAGCAGGAATGCAAATTGTGTGGATGCTTTAAGCATCCACACTATTGAGTTCCTGTTTCTCTTTATTCTTTATACTTTATTATTATTATTCTAGTTGCCACTTTTTCACTTTTTTTTGGCACTTAACTACTTCCACAATTTTCAGCCGATTTTCACCGTTCAAATTTTAAACTATTCTGCTATTTCTGCTAATGATCGCTATATCTTTTGGTGTTTATTACTGTTATACTTTTTAAAATATTCCACTTTTTTCCTTTTAATTTGTCCCATTGAAATGAATGGGAAACTTCTGCAATTCTGCTAAATTTTGCTTGTTTTTGAAACTTAACTACTTTTTCCTACTTTCACGTAGAACAACCATTCAAACTTTAAAATGTTCTCAAATTATTGGGCTATTCAGGAATAAATCAGATTTTTCAAATCTTTTACCGTTTTATTTTTATGCCTCTTAAAGTTTTGAGTTGGAAAATTGTGATTTTTCAGAAAATACATGCGTTGTTATGGTTGCTATGCACTTGGCTTCCAGTGTGCCACTGTAGGTTTCGCAGTCTTCTCTTCATGTCCGAACAACTTCTTGCTACTTGCTCAATTTTCACTCAACTTCCACACATTATACATCAAAACGTAGGTATTTTTTGCTGGCTTTCCGAAAATGTCACCATCATTGTTGTGAGACTTATAGAATTTTGGCAAATCTCCTCAGAGCAACACAAAGTCTGAAAAGTCTCCATAGAAAGTCAATGGAGAGTTTGTTCAAAATCACCGCTTGATTTCTGTAATGAGAGGCATATTCGAATCGTCATATCTCCCTAACGAAGCGAAGTTAAACATGAGGCTTGTCCCAGTATATCTTCAGACACTCCTGACGCTCACAATTCAAGAATTTTTTCTCACCTATTACCGTTCTGAGATGAGTTACACTTGTTTGAGCGTAGGAAATTCGTCCTTCGCTCAGATTTCTTCAGATTTCAAACTCTGAAATGAACCACTTTTTCTCTCGTCATAACTTTTTGTTGGATTTCCACAGAGACCTGAAAATTTCCATGATTGTTCACCAAAGCCTGCTGTCTCTTACGGTGAAAAAATGATATTGATACTCCAAATAGATTTAGAGTCAGAAAGCGTTGTTTGAGGGCAAGTCAAGGCAGTTTTGCTTTGCTCTACTCAGTTATGGTGCATTAGAAGTCAAATATCTTTAATAATTCATATTTTAATGATACATTGTCAACACTTTAAGATTCCCCATCTCTTCTGAACAAAACGGTGTAAGAATGACCGTTCTAGCCCCTATAGTTAGGAAATTATGGTCATTTGTTTGAGGGGTCGTCATTATGAGAAATAGACTGCAAAAATCCTGTGTCTCTCTGTGCTGCATGCACCTGTTTTGGCGGGAAAAAGTGCACAGGCTCTCTGATTGGTGGATTCAAATTCAGCAGCTCCCAGGCTGCTTGACTGAGCTAGAAACTTACTTTCTCTCCTGTGTGTGTGTGTGTGTGTGTGTGTGTGTGTGTGTGTGTGTGACAGAGAGAGAAAGAGAGGGCGAGACAGAGTTTTTATGGGAGCATCTTATTGTATGATTTAAATTCAATATATTTAGGCTGGTTGACTGAATTTGATCCTGTGTGTGTCTCTGTGCATGTGTGTTTCCATATGTTTCCATATTTCTGATTGTGTGACTGTTACACTTTTTTTGCTCAGTTTTTTTTTCATTTAACAAGTACATTTGAAGGACCCTTAGCATGTTCAGCATTTTTTCAGCTGTCCATTTTGCTTTTCCAGTTTTTCTGTTTAAGTTATTACTATTGTGCTGAATCATACTATTTCTGCTATTTTATAAGATTTGTGCTAAATATAGTATTTCTACCCAGTATAGTTTTTCTGATTAATTATAGTTTTTCTACCAAATCATATTACAGTATTTTTGCTTTTTATACCATTTTATAGGATTTTATATTGTTTAATATAGTATTCTGCTTTTTATAGGATTTGTGCTTAATACAGTATTTCTGCTAAATGTAGTATTTATGCTTAATCACACTATTACTATATATTTCTGCCAGCTTCCCAGCCAGCCAATCATATCTGAGGTCTGCCGTTTCTTCTCTCGTCATATCTCAGCGACGGATGTACAAAGAGTAATGAAAATCGCAGTCAAAGTACACCAAAGTCCGCTGATTCACCCAGTACAAGAATTATGCTCCTAGTCCACCTAGTTTTGGAGTTACACGACGTTTTGTAACTCCAAAAACGGCGCTCTTTGCCTCACACCGCGATCTAATTCTGACTGCTCATCACCCTGTTTCCCAAGTGCTCACTGTCTTTCCCAGTGGCGCAGCTGGTAATGACACAGGTCTGCAACCCAAAAGTCGTGGGTTCAACTCTACCTTGGACAACATGTTTTTTGCCCTACAAATTAATACACTATCACAGACCACTAATTCATATTCATCATTTATTACAATTCTGAAAACTTTTTACCAGCTTTTCTAATATGGACCTCACATTCTTCTTAACACTCCATGGCACAAATACTCTTCCCTTTAGGCTCTGTGAATGTGTGTGTGTATCAATATTTCTCCCATTTTAAAGTATTACTCCTCCATAATTGATTTCTCTTAAATCAAAGTACTTTTACTACATCTTAGTACTTCTGCTCAATCATAGTATTTCTGCTAAATCATGGTTTTGTGCCAAGTCATCAGAATCATGTTTATTGGCCAAGTATATGTGCATACAAATACAAGGAATTTGGTTCCGGTAGATGGTGGCTCTCGAGCACAGCAATGTAAATCTCACACACACACACACACACACACACACACACACACACACACACGTATCTATATATACATTACACATGCATACATACACATACACAAAGCTGTGTAAACCAACTATAAATAACTAATCTAAACGTATATACATAAAATACAGAAGTGAAATGAGGTGGAATGAATACTACAGAATGTACATAAGGTGCAGTTGCAGTCTGGCAGTGGGAGCAGTGTGACAGTTCAACTGTTTAGAAGGGAGATGGTGAGGGGAAAGAAACTGTTCCTGTGTCGGGTGGTCCTGGTCTGCAGGCTTCTGTACCGTCTGCCAGAGGGCAGCAGATCAAAAAGTCTGTGTCCAGGGTGTGAGGGGTCTGTGATGATTTTCCCTGCCCGTTTCCTGGTTCTTGAGAGGTACAGATCCTGGATGGAGGGCAGGGGGCGCGATGATCCTTTCTGCTGCCCAGTACAGTCCGCTGCAGTCTGCACCTGTCCTGTTTAGTGGCTGCACCATACCAGACTGTGATGGAGGAGCACAGGACAGACTCAATGACTGCAGTGTAGAACTGGATCAGCAGCTCCTGTGGAAGACTGTACTTCCCCAGTTGTCTCAGGAAGTACATCCTCTGCTGGGTCTTTTGAGGATGGAGTTGATGTTGGTCTCCCACTTCAGGTCCTGGGAGATGGTGGTACCGAGCAACAACTTGAAGATCTCCACAGTCGACACAGGGCTGTCTGATATGATGAGGGGGGCAGAGTTGAGGATGTCTCCTGAAGTCCACTGTCATCTCTACAGTTTTAAGAGTGTTCAGCTCCAGATTGTGCTGACTGCACCAGAGTACCAGCCGCTCAACTCATCATAACATTTGTGTTATGTTATAGTATTACTACTAAGTGGAGGAATTTCTGTCATGTTACAGTATATGTGCTGATTACAGTATTTCTGCCAAATATAGTATTTCTGATTAATTATAGTTTTCTACCAAATCATATTACAGTATTTTTGCTTTTTATACCATTTTTAGAGGATTTTTATATTGCTTAATATAGTATTTCTGCTTTTTATAGGATTTGTGCTTAATATAGTATTTCTGCTTTTTATAGGATTTGTGCTTAATACAGTATTTCTGCTAAATGTAGTATTTATGCTTAATCACACTATTACTATATATTTCTGCCAGCTTCCCAGCCAGCCAATCATATCTGAGGTCTGCCGTTTCTTCTCTCGTCATATCTCAGCGACGGATTCAATTCAATTCAATTCAATTTTATTTATATAGCGCCAAATCACAACAAAAGTCGCCTCAAGGCGCTTTTATATTGTACAGTAGATAGCACAATAATAAATACAGAGAAAACCCAACAATCATATGACCCCTATGAGCAAGCACTTTGGCGACAGTGGGAAGGAAAACTCCTTTAACAGGGAAGAAACCTCCGGCAGAACCAGGCTCAGGGAGGGGCGGCCATCTGCTGCGACCGGTTGGGGTGAAAGAAGGAAAACAGGATGAAAGACATGCTGTGGAAGAGAGACAGAGATTAATAACAGATATGATTCGATGCAGAGAGGTCTATTAACACATAGTGAGTGAGAAAGGTGACTGGAAGGAAAAACTCAATGCATCATGGGAATCCCCGGCAGCCTACGTCTATTGCAGCATAACTAAGGGAGGATTCAGGGTCACCTGGTCCAGCCCTAACTATATGCTTTAGCAAAAGGAAAGTTTTAAGCCTAATCTTGAAAGTAGAGATAGTGTCTGTCTCCCGAATCCAAACTGGAAGTTGGTTCCACAGAAGAGGGGCCTGAAAACTGAAGGCTCTGCCTCCCATTCTACTTTTAAATACTCTAGGAACAACAAGTAGGCCTGCAGTGCAAGAGCGAAGTGCTCTAATAGGGTGATATGGTACTACAAGGTCATTAAGATAAGATGGGGCCTGATTATTTAAGACCTTGTATGTGAGGAGCAGGATTTTGAAATCAATTCTGGATTTAACAGGAAGCCAATGAAGGAAAGCCAAAACAGGAGAAATATGCTCTCTTTTCTAGTCCCTGTCAGTACTCTTGCTGCAGCATTTTGGATTAGCTGAAGGCTTCTCAGCGAGTTTTTAGGACTTCCTGATAATAGTGAATTACAGTAGTCCAGCCTGGAAGTAATAAATGCATGAACTAGTTTTTCAGCATCACTCTGAGACAGGATATTTCTAATTTTAGAGATATTACAGATCCTGGAAGAAAGCAGTCTTACATATTTGTTTAATATGTGCATTGAAGGACAAGTCCTGGTCAAAAATGACTCAAGGTTTCTCACAGTGTTACTGGAGGCCAAGGTAATGCCATCCAGAGTAAGAATCTGCTTAGATACCATATTTCTAAGATTTTCAGGGCCGAGTACAATAACCTCAGTTTTATCTGAATTAAGAAGCAGAAAGTTAGCGGCCATCCAGGTCTTTATGTCTTTAAGACATTCCTGCAGTTTAACTAATTGGTGTGTGTTACCTGGCTTCATGGATAGATAGAGCTGCGTGTCATCTGCATAGCAGTGAAAATTTATGCTATGTCTTCTAATGATGTTGCCTAGGGGAAGCATGTATAATGTAAATAGAATTGGTCCTAGCACTGAACCCTGTGGAACACCATAATTGACCTTAGTGTCTGAAGAGGACTCTCCATTTACATGTACAAACTGGAGTCTATTAGATAGATATGATACAAACCACTGCAGTGCAGTACCTGTAATACCTACAGCATGTTCTAATCGCTCTAATAGGATATTATGGTCAACAGTATCGAACGCAGCACTGAGGTCTAGCAGGACAAGCACAGAGATGAGTCCACTGTCAGAGGCCATAAGAAGATCATTTGTAACCTTCACTAAAGCTGTTTCTGTGCTGTGATGAGCTCTGAAACCTGACTGAAACTCTTCAAATAAGCCATTCCTCTGCAGATGATCTGTTAGCTGTTTGACAACTACTCTTTCAAGGATTTTTGATATGAAAGGAAGGTTGGAGATTGGCCTATAATTAGCTAAGACAGCTGGGTCTAGAGATGGCTTTTTAAGTAAAGGTTTAACTACAGCCAGCTTGAAGGCCTGTGGTACATAGCCGATCAAAGAGTAATGAAAATCGCAGACAAAGTACACCAAAGTCCGCTGATTCACCCAGTACAAGAATTATGCTTCTAGTCCACCTAGTTTTGGAGTTACACGACGTTTTGTAACTCCAAAAAACGGCGCTCTTTGCCTCTCACCGCGATCTAATTCTGACTGCTCATCACCCCGTTTCCCAAGAGCTCACTGTCTTTCCCAGTGGCGCAGCTGGTAAGGAAATTATAGCCATTTGTTTGAGAGGAGTCCTCACTATGAAAAATAGACTGCACAAATCCTGTCTCTGTGCTGCGTGTGTAAAAACAGGTGCACCTGTTTTGGCGGGAAAAAGTACATAGCCTTTCTGATTGGTGGATTCAAATTAAGCAGCTCCAAGCTTTTTGACCCACCTAGAAACATACAGGAAACACTGTATGTACAGCCCTGTTTGTTCACTTGCTTCTGCTGCTGCTGCGTGTGTGTGTGTGTGTGTGTGTGTCTGTATGACAGAGAGAGAGAGAGAGAGAGAGCCCTTTTATGGGTGTATCTTATTGTGTGATTTAAAATCAATATATTTACACTGGTTGATTGAATTGGATCCTGTGTGTGTCTCTGTGCATGTGTGTTTCCATATATGAAGCGATCGTGGCTCAAAAGTTGGGAGTTCGCCTTGTAATCGGAAGGTTACCGGTTCGAGGCCCGGCTCGGACAGTCTCGGTCGTTGTGTCTTTGGGCAAGACACTTCACTCGTTGTCTACTGGTGGTGGTCAGAGGGCCCGGTGGCGCCAGTGTCCAGCAGCCTCGCCTCTGTCAGTGCGCCCCAGGGTGGCTGTGGCTACAACGTAGCTTGCCATCACCAGTGTGTGAATGGGTGAATGACTGGATATGTAAAGAGCTTTGGGGTCCTTAGGGACATAAAAGCGCGCTATATAAAATACAGGCCATTTACCATGTCCATATTTGTAATTGTGCAAGATATTACTATTATGCTAAATTACAGTATTTCTGCTACTTTTCGGTGTTTGTGCTAAATACAGTATTTCTGCTAAATCTTAGTATTATTGCTTAATCATATTATTTGAGCAAAATCATAGTATTTGAGCATATTCTTTCTATTTGTGCCATAGCATAATATATTTGCTGAATTACAACATTTCTGCTATGTTGTAGTATTTGTCCTAAATCACAGTATTTGTGCAATGTTTAGGTATTTTTGTTTAAATAAAGTATCTATGTAATCTTGTACCATGTTTGCTAAAATCCTGTATTTCTGAAAAGTTATCTTGTTTCTGCTAAGTTACAATATTTATTCTAATTTCTGCTGCTAAGTTCTGCTATGTTATTGTATTTCTGCCAAGTATTATGTTTTCTTTACGTTATTGCAGTTCTGCTAAGTAATTACATTTTGCTAAGTTCTTATGCTTCTGCAAAGTTATTGCAATTTTTGCAAAGGTTTTACAACTTCTGCAACTTTTCAGCTTTTTCAGCTAGTTTCAGCTGACAGCTTCAGCTTTACAGCATCCACACTGCATTTTCGCAGGAAATGCAAATTTTCTAGTTATTATTCTAGTTGCGTTCCGTACACTTTTGGCACTTAACTACTTCCACAAATTTCAGCCGATTTTCACCGCTCAAATTTTAAACTATTCTGCTATTTCTGCTAATTTACGCTATATCTTTTGGTATTTTATACTGTTATACTTTTTAAAATATTAAGTTTTTTTCCTTTAATTTGTCCCATTGAAATGAATGGGAAACTTCCGCAATTCTGCTAAAACTTGCTTGTTTTTGAAACTTAACTACTTTGTCATATTTTCACGTAGAACAACCATTCAAACTTTAAAATGTTCTCAAATTATTGGGCTATTCAGGAATAAATCAGCTTTTTCAAATCTTTTACCGTTTTATTTTTATGCCTCTTAAAGTTTTGAGTTGCAAAATTGTGATTTTTCAGAAAATACATGCGTTGTTATGGTTGCTATGCACTTGGCTTCCAGTGTGCCACTGTAGGTTTCGCAGTCTTCTCTTCATGTCCGAACAACTTCTTGCTACTTGCTCAATTTTCACTCAACTTCCACAAATTATACATGAAAACGTAGGTATTTTTGCTGGCTTTTCGAAAATGTCACTATCATGGTTGTGGGATTTATAGAATTTTGGCAAATCTCCTCAGACCAACACAAAGTCTGAAAACTCTCCATAGAAAGTCAATGGAGAGTTTGTTCAAAATCACCGCTTGATTTCTGTAATGAGAGGCATATTCGAATCGTCATATCTCCTTAACGAAGCAAAGTTAAGACATGAGGCTTGTCCCAGTATATCTTCAGACACTCCTGACGCTCACAATTCAAGAATTTCTTTCTCACCTATTACCGTTCTGAAATGAGTTAGACTTGTTTGAGGGTAGGAAATTCGTCCTTCGCTCAGATTTCTTCAGATTTCAAACTCTGGAAATGAACCACTTTTTTCTCTCGTCATATCTTTTTGATAGATTTCCACAGAGACCTGAAAATTTCCATGACTGTTCACCAAAGCCTGCTGTCTCTTACGGTGAAAGAATGATATTGATACTCCAAATAGATTTAGAGTTAGAAAGCGTTGTTTGAGGGCAAGTCAAGGCAGTTTTTGCTTTGCTCTACTCAGTTATGGTGCATTAGAAGTCAAATATCTTTAATAATTCATATTTTAATGATAAATTGTCAACACTTTAAGATTCCCCCATCTCTTCTGAACAAAACAGTGTAAGAATGACCGTTCTAGCCCCTACGGTTAGGAAATTATGGCCATTTGTTTGAGAGGAATCCTCACTATGAGAAATTCACTGCAGAAATCCTGTCTCTGTGCTCTGTGTGTGTAAAAACGGCTGCACCTGTTTTGGCGGGAAAAAGTGCACAGGCTCTCTGATTGGTGGATTCAAATTCAGCAGCTCCCAGGCTGCTTGACTGAGCTAGAAACTTACTTCTCTCTGTGTGTGTGTGTGTGTGTGTGTGTGTGTGTGTGTGTGTGTGTGTGTGTGTGTGAGAGAGAGAGAGAGAGAGAGAGAGAAAAGCCGTTTTATGGGATGATCTCATTGTAAGATTCAAATTCAATATATTTAGACTGCTTGACTGAATTGGATCTTGTGTGTGTGTGTGTGTGTGTGTGTGACAGAGAGAGAGAGAGAGAGAGAGAAAGGCTTTTATGGGATGATCTCATTGTAAGATTCAAATTCAATATATTTAGACTGGTTGACTGAATTGGATCTTGTGTGTGTGTGTGTGTGTGTGTGTGTGTGTGTGTGTGTGTGTGTGTGTGTGAGAGAGAGAGAGAGAGAGAGAGAGAAAGCCTTTTATGGGATGATCTCATTGTAAGATTCAAATTCAATATATTTAGACTGGTTGACTGAATTGGATCTTGTGTGTCCGTGTGTGTGTGTGTGTGTGTGTGTGTGTGTGTGTGTGTGTGTGTGTGTGTGTGTGAGAGAGAGAGAGAGAGAGAGAGTAGCCTTTTATGGGATGATCTCATTGTAAGATTCAAATTCAATATATTTAGACTGGTTGACTGAATTGGATCTTGTGTGTGTGTGTGTGTGTGTGTGTGACAGAGAGAGAGAGAGCGAGAGAGAGAAAGCCTTTTATGGGATGTTCTCATTGTAAGATTTAAATTCAATATATTTAGACTGGTTGACTGAATTGGATCTTGTGTGTGTGTGTGTGTGTGTGTGTGTGTGTGTGTGTGTGTGTGTGTGTGTGTGTGTGTGTGAGAGAGAGAGAGAGAGAGAATGCCTTTTATGGGATGATCTCATTGTAAGATTCAAATTCAATATATTTAGACTGGTTGACTGAATTGGATCTTGTGTGTGTGTGTGTGTGTGTGTGTGTGTGTGTGTGTTTTAAATTCAATATATTTAGACTGGTTGACTGAATTGGATCTTGTGTGTGTGTGTGTGTGTGTGTGTGTGTGACAGAGAGAGAGAGGGAGAGAGAGAGAGAGAGAGAGAGAAAGCCTTTTATGGGATGATCTCATTGTAAGATTCAAAATCAATATATTTAGACTGGTTGACTGAATTGGATCTTGTGTGTGTGTGTGTGTGTGTGTGTGTGTGTGTGTGTGTGTGACAGAGACAGAGAGAGAGAGAGAGAGAGAAAGCCTTTTATGGGATGATCTCATTGTAAGATTCAAAATCAATATATTTAGACTGGTTGACTGAATTGGATCTTGTGTGTGTGTGTGTGTGTGTGTGTGTGTGTGAGAGAGAGAGAGAGAGAGAGAGAGAGAAAAGGCTTGTTATGGGATGATCTCATTGTAAGATTTAAATTCAATATATTTAGACTGGTTGACTGAATTGGATCTTGTGTGTGTGTGTGTGTGTGTGTGTGTGTGTGTGTGTGTGTGTGTGTGTGTGTGTGATTTAAATTCAATATAGTTAGACTGGTTGACTGAATTTGATCCTGTGTGTGTCTGTCTGTGCATGTGTGTTACCATATGTGTACATATTTGTGGTTGTGTGACTGTTATACTTTTTTTTGCTGTTTTTTTTTCTCATTTAACAATTACATTTGAGGGACCCTTAGCATGTTCAGCATTTTTCAGCTGTCCATTTTGCTTTTCCAACTTTTCTATTTAGGTTATTACTATTGTGCTAAGTCATAGCATTTCTGCTGCTTTCCAGTATTTGTGCTAAATACAGCATTTCTGCTAAATCATACTATTTCTTCTATTTCATCAGATTTGTGCTAAATATAGTGTTTCTGCTACAGCATAGTATTTCTGCCAAATATAGTATTTTTGATTAATTATAGTTTTTCTACCAAATCATAGTACAGTTTTACTGCTTTTTATATGGCTTCTAAGACAACCAATCATATCCGAGGGCTTGCACATTCAAATTTGCATATTGTTGCCTTCATGGCTTCCCAGCCAGCCAATCATATCTTAGGCCTTGCACATTCAAATTTGCATATTGGGGCAATCATGGCTTCTAAGACAACCAATCATCTATGTCATATATCTATGATATTTCATCTTTTTATTTTAAATCGTCAACATTTCAAGATTCTCCCATGTCTTCTGAACACAACGTTCTAAGAATGACCGTTGTAGCCCCTACGGTTAGGAATTTATGGCTGTTTGTTTGTGCGGAGTCCTGACTATGAGAAATAGACTGCAAAAATCCTGTCTCTCTCTGTGCTGTAAAGCCTGCACCTGGTGCACCAGTTTTGTGAGGAAAAGCACACAGCCCTCTGATTGGTGGATTCAAATTGAGAATCTCACAGCTGTTTGACTGACCTAGAAACATGCTGTTAACAGCCCC